>NC_064284.1:15886440-15966348 GCF_019186545.1 Solanum stenotomum | reverse complement strand
CCCCCCCCCCCCCCCCCCCCCCCAAATCCCCCGTCTCAGCCCCACCCACCCTCTAATTTTTTTGAAAAATAAATTAATATTTTTGAAAATTAATATTGATTTTTTTAATTTTTTAGCACAATTTAAAATTTTGAGTAGAAGTGAGAAGTGAGTGATCTATTATTGGTATATATGGATACCCATATTTTACCCATTTTGACCATATTTGTAGGAGCTCTTGAAATAACTTTAAGCCTATATTTACCCAATTAAAATATGAGTGATCAAAGTCATTAAATATGAATTAAAGAACTCATTTTATTAATATGAGCTGAAATTGTCACTCCTATCTCCAATGTATATGTGTTTGCTCTCATTTGCTCAAGTTATTGTTCTATCAATAAACACTTTCTCTTAATTTCTTGGACATATCTCCTGTCTGTTGTAAGTTAATGGTTAATGCTAAATTAATGTATTGTGAATTAGAGATGACCCAATTACTTTGATTCTTTTTAGTAATTTGTTTTGAATTGATATGTGCAAAGGCTAATGCAAAACATGGATCTTAGACAGTTGTTATGTTACGTAGTTTATATAAAAATCACTAAAAATATGTATGAAATATGAAATTAGAGTTAAGAGATATATATATATATATATATATATATATATATATATATTGATAATGTAAAAAGTATTTACAATATAGGATTAACTCAAAGGTAATTGGTAGTATGTCTATTTAACAATATTAATAATACTCCTAGGAAATTTAGAATAAATGTTAAATAAGTTAAATTACATGATACTGGCTAGAAAAAAAAAATGAATAAAATGATGTGAAAAAGAGATGGATCTTTAATTTAAGGACCCCATCTTTAACTTATGAATTAGACCGCAATGACGGAGACTTCGATAGACACCAAGGTAATGTGTGCAATGACCAACATGAAGTGGCAAACTAGAACAAGGCAAAATAAGGACGTGATGGCATAGATGTGGCAACACTTGAGCCTAAAGATTACTCTTTTTTTTCCCGCTTTAACTCGTAGGTATACTTAGTTCTCATTTGATTATAGATTTTAAAATTGAATTTTAAAATTTATATTTTTTTAAATTTCATAATTATGTTTGAATATGCATTTTATTTGAAATTATTTTCTTTCTGAAATTTTATTGGTGGAGGTGAAATTTTCCCCCAAAAGATGGCTCCTTGAAAATATTTTGAATACATTTTTTCCACAATCTGATAATCAAATTTTATGATCAAACAGATATTTGAAAATAATTTTTTAAAATTTAAATCCAAATTCTGTAACACTGGCTTAATTTCTCGCTGCAATTTCCATTCTAATATCCAAAAATTGTTCGCAAAAACAGCAAATAATTGGTCATTGGCAATAATAGTATGCATAGACCTCATTTGTTTGCACTTAATGAAGGTTTGAAACTAATGATTCAGACATTGAGCCACTAAATGCGTTTTTTTTATAAAAAAAATAATCACTTAATGGGTCTGAAAACATCTGATTCGCTCAGATCTATGAGATGACAATTCTATAAATTATTATTAACAATATTATCAGTGAAAGAAAATACTCACCAAAAAAAGTATCTCTAAAATAATTAGAGAATTGATTTAAAAAATATTTTTAATCGTGACTTTTGCGAAATCAAATATTAAACCTAACGTGCAGGTGTGGATGTCTGGCTATCATCAAGTGATTAAATTGGTGAAATTTCTTTTCACTTTATTAAATTAGAGTTAGACATAATTTATCAGGATAAATTTCAAATTTGGGATATCGGGGATAAAATTTTTATATCTTATATTTATCCTTATATGTTGGGCATAAATCCATATATCTTATATTAAATCAATCAATATACTTTATTACGCTAATGAATAGTGCAAATTAAGATGAGTTCAACGTGACTATATTTTTCATTGTTATTTAAGGAATTGTGACAATCAAAGATCAAGTGGGTAGTAGAGTTAAATATGAACCATCAGTAGTATGATTTATTTAGACATGCTTTTATTTTGTTCAAGTAAATAATTTCTTTATAATGATTTTATTGCTTTAGTATAATAACATAATTATGGTTCAAATGAGAAATTACATCTTTGGAGATTTTTTTTTACCAGAAGAAAATGATCCAACGCAAAATATTAATGTAGTACAATTTTTTAATTTGTAAACCAAAAATCCAAAATGAAGTTTCCATATCCAACCTAACCAACTACCCCCATACGGTACAATAGGCGAGAAATGACAAATTGTGTGACTTGGGTAATGGGTTTTACTAGGGCTTTGTAAACGTGAAAACTCCCCTCCGTCGGACCGATCGACCGTCCTTTTCTCTCTCCACCGTCCGATTCCGGTATTCAATTCATCTATCTCAATGAACACGGCGAGATCGAACTCCCTCAGCAAGCTCCGGCTGCTGAATCACTTGCTGCAGTCGACGCCTGTTGTTACCTGCAGAGCCGTCTCCACTCTCTCTTCGCCGATTCTAAAGCAGTCCTCTCTTCTATCCGGTCAAATCCCTCCACGTCAGCTCTCCCCGTTCTTCACATCGGTCCGCCATTTTCGCAATGCTCGTGACCCTAGTGTGAGGTAAAAAAAGTTAATCCTCTTTTTCGTATTGCTAGAATTTTTAGTGTTATATTGTTTTCTGTGAAAACGTTGTGTTTTTTTTTTTATGAAGATATGAAATTCCGCCACCTGTTAATTGGGGAGTACGAATTGTGCCTGAGAAAAAGGCATATGTTATTGAGCGGTTTGGGAAGTATGCTAAGACATTGACTCCTGGAATTCATGTGTTGATTCCTTTTGTCGATAAAATTGCTTATGTTCACTCTCTCAAAGAAGAGGCTATTCCTATACCTGATCAATCTGCCATCACCAAGGACAATGTCAGCATTTTGATTGATGGTGTTCTTTATGTCAAGGTTAGAAAGCTCTAACTAATTTTGGATTGAGACATTATTGATTGTACACTCTTGGAAATGTGAAAATGTTTTATGTTTGTTGTTTAACTGTAGATTGTGGACCCTAAATTGGCCTCGTATGGGGTTGAGAATCCACTCTATGCGGTAATTCAGCTAGCACAAACAACTATGCGCAGTGAGCTTGGTAAGATCACACTGGACAAGACCTTTGAGGAAAGGGACACTTTGAATGAAAAGATAGTGGTGAGCCTTTTACTAGTGTATGTTCCAAAAAAGTCTAGTCCCATCCTCACTGTTTCTCCTCATCCCCATTAATAGCATGTGTCGAGTATCTATATGTTTTTTGTCAAATAGGATAACTTGAGGGTTGTTTGATCAGTTCCTTCCACTTACGATTGTGGGTATCTGAAATTGGAAGTAAGTGAATTGCCTATGTAATCTATTGGATGTAGTTCTTCATGCTTGAGATGCAGGTTGTATATATTATCCACTTGTAAGATTTGAGCTAGTTATTTATAGAATTGATGATTAACTTATCTTGAATATTACAAGTTTCACATAAGGTTGATTGATCCACCTGCTAGAACCTTGTTTCATATGTTAAACAACTCTACTACTCAAGAAATGCTAAATTTGATGGGAAGGATAGATTTTGCTCTGAAATTTTAAAATGCCGAAAGAACACATTGTAAAGGCATGTACTTTGGTTCAACTAGTACATGTAATGTTAATTGTCCACTATAGGTGGTTTTGCAACTTTATAATGGACTAATAAATGGTTGATGATTCACATCCTCTCATAATCATTTGCACATGAAGCACCAGTTGACATGTTATATTTCTTTCCTTATATAACTGGTGGTTAGTATCACCGCCTTACCGTCAGCAACGTGAACAAGCAAACCTTTCTTGGTGCTCTTTGTATCC
Organism: Solanum stenotomum; assembly: GCF_019186545.1. Lineage (NCBI taxonomy): Eukaryota > Viridiplantae > Streptophyta > Magnoliopsida > Solanales > Solanaceae > Solanum > Solanum stenotomum. The sequence goes on along the minus strand of NC_064284.1, from coordinate 15,962,486 downwards.
AAACAGAGAAATATTGACAGCCCTATCCTCTATTTTCAGTAACTTGTGTTAGAAGAACTTCCTAGGAAAAACCACTTCCCCTACCTATAGACTTCCATGTGTTCACCTTTGCTCGGGTGATAATTGGTCTACAAAGTAATTTATCAAATTTGAACTTTTTCTTCTTTTTTCTGGGTTCGATACATTTGAGCCGAGGGTCTTTCGGAAACAACCTCTCTACCTCCACATGGTAAGGTCTGCGTACACTTTACCCTCCCCGGACCCCACTCTGTGAAATTTAACTGGGTATTTTTTTTTGTTGTTGTTGAAGTTCTTCTATCTTTTGATCTTGTATGTTCATTTTGAATCATAGGCTTTATAATGATCCACCATCTTTTTCTCTGTATATCTGGTCAATGCTATCTTTTCTGGTTTGATATGTAGAAAATTACTCGAGTATTTGACACTTACGAATTCATCCACTCACCGGCAGTGCTTTAAGAAGCTTCTCTTGGTACATTAAACATGATTTTACGGCAAAACACTTCCCGTCCTGTAATGATATTCCACTATAGTTTGCATTCATAAGGTAAAGTGGTGTTTCCGGTTCTGTATTCCTCCTTATCATACTTTTCTGCATTCACTGTCTTCCCTACCTAGTGTTCTCATAACTGAACCTCTGAGCCACTTTCTTAAGTCTGTGTTACTGAATGTTCTTGAGTCTTCAATCCGAGCACTCCATAACTAGATGTGACAAAATTCAATTCATTAGATGAAACTTTTTTATCCCGTTATGTGTCTTCCTCAAGAAATTTCATTGTAGTGTCTTCAGCTTCTCTGTCCCTCTTGCCGATGCATGCATGTTCGGGGGCTCGGGGCACTTGAAAATGCCTTTATCAGGACTTCTTTACTCATTTAAACGAAAACTTTTTCTGCCACTGTGTCACCCTTTCTCAACTTTTTCTACTTTAGGATTCCAAACTGCAAGTAATTGGTAGTCCTAATGATCTTCCTGATGTTTCTATCTCTCTTAGACTTTTCATTACGCTTCAATGTTAAAGGAGAAAATTGTAGTTATATGTAATTCAGCACCTGCCTGCTGCTGTTTTACTTTAATAAGACATTATTACTTTAAAAAAAATGTGATGTAAAATATATGCGCCTTGTTAACATATACAACAGAATATGAATCTTCACTGTTCATGTATCTCCGTTTAAGCCTGTCTCAGCCATGTTGACATAGAGTTCACATATTTATTATGTCCTGTTGGTATTTCCTGTTTTCCCGAATTACGATTCTCTTTGTAATTCACTGTTAACTGCCTTTTTAAGTATCAAAGTCCTTTGTCATAGTTTATGTACCATATATTGATTACGCTTTATTATTGAGATAGGACTGAGGAATTGGTTAACTTGTGTAAAAATCAGGTCAAAATGGATCTAAAATTGACTTTTTGAAGAATTTGGCAATTGCCTTTTATTGACAATAAGATTTTCTTAAGTTTTATTGAGAAAGAGTCATTTTTGGGGAGGTGAAGACATGTTATAGAAGATTGTAATGTTTTTTATTTGCTATTTTTTAATCGTTTATGGTTTTCCTTGTAGTGTTTCTGTCTTTATCTTTATTGTGTCTGTAATCCGTTGTTTTTCTGTTTTTGCCCTTCTTTGTGTGAGCTTGGTTATTTTTTTACTCCCTATAGTCTATAATAATAACTGAATTTTTGAGCCTTTTTTCAATGTTCAAAATAAGTTAATTGCTCAATGTTCAATAGAGGAGTTGTATATTTTTTCCATTTTCCCCTTCATTTACAATTTCTAGGTGATAAGTTCAAGAGAGTTAATTGTTCATATTTATGGTTTTACTTTGAATTATTTCTATTTTCAAGAATAGTTTGAGTATACCTAAAAGGGCAAAAGTGGAAAGTGGTGTTCAATTTATGTCCTATTTTTTTTTTAGTGGGTGTGCATTGGCTCACAAATTCACTTAACATGGACTAGAGGGAGTAATAACTAAAATGTAAGTGAATTACTACTTAAATAAATTGGTCAACTTGGCTGTTAAGAGTCGAACTAAAGGGTATCCTACCACATGAGGTGTCTAAAAATGACGTTAAGAAGAAATTCCAATATAACCAAATACTAATAGAGGATAAATTGGTAAGAGTTAAGACTCCATCCATGATGAGAGTGCCACTGATTCTTTTCTGTGAATTGCATGCTATATGAGCTTCTTGAGTCTACTTTTCTGCTGAATTGATAATATTGAGTACATTTTCATCTGGCACATTTGTGAAGGATGAGTGTAACTGCAACTTTAAAAAGCAAGAGTCTTGTGACACTTTTAGATGGAAATTTTATCAAAATAATGAAGAATTTATATGCTTAATAAATCTCAGAGAATAAGAAATGATATTTCATGGAAAGTAAAGGAGGGTAAAAACAAAACATTGGTTTGAACTTTGAAGAAGCAGTTTCAATTGTTTTTAGCCATAAAAGCCACATTTGAGAAGTTATTTGCTGTATCATTTAGGCGTGTATCATGAAATCAGATAGAACCTCTGGAATGGAACTCAAAGTTAAAAGAGAAACTACTACTGGTCCAAGGTTCTATGATGATTCTGGTGAAATTAATTGTGTACTTGATAACATAATTTAAGTATCTCTATGTGCTTTTTTAATGTTTTGTCCTCACCATCAAAATACTGTTTTCTTCAACTTCACTTCACTATCAATCTGCACATGAATCCGGAGTCGCTTGTTGAATGACCATTATCATCATCAAGTTCTGTACCTATTGCATATGGTTTATTTAGGTGGTGTTTCTAGAGTAACCATCAAGTAATTTCTGCATTCTTATATGGCCATATTGACGTTAGTGATTGATCTGTATTAGTACATCAGCTTATTTAGGTGTGAGTTAATGATATGCTCATCTGATCCCTACACTGTCAAATTTTACCTACAATGATGTGCAATACTTTTGAGTGTTGATTTAGGAAGCATCCCAGTGGTTTCCTTTTAGTTCTGCACCTTCGATGCTTGAGCTTGATCCCTCTGATGTGCGCTTTTATTGTAGATGGCTATTAACGAGGCTGCAAAAGATTGGGGCTTGAAATGTCTTCGATATGAAATAAGTATGTGGGTTAGTCTGCCGATTTTTCCATCATTGTAGAAAATGTCTGACTTTATATTGCTGAGTATGTCTGCTATCCTTCTCTTTTCAGGGGATATATCTCCTCCTCGCGGAGTTAGAGCTGCTATGGAGATGCAGGCTGAAGCAGAACGTAAAAAAAGGGCGCAAGTTTTGGAGTCAGAAGGTAATTGATCCTCTTCCTGATGGTTAGTTTGCAATGCAGTATTTGTGTTAGAATTCTGATTGGTAGGGCTGCCTTTGCGGTAGAGGAGGCATACCCAGGGGCGGAGCAACCCTAGGGCAAGGGATGTCAAGTGACACCCCTTCGTCAGAAAATTACATTGTATATATAGGTCAAAATTATATTTAATGAATATATATACAAGTGTTGACACATCTTGACATAAGTTGAAGGTATAGTGTAGTGGTTAAGGGGTTGCACAAGTTGTTTTGAGGTTGTGTGTTCCATCCTTGATAGCACCATTTACTTTTTTACTTTATATTTTGACACCCCTTAATAAAAATCCTCTGGGCATACTTTATTATGATATCAGGGACAGACCAGCTTATTTTACATTTGCAAGTAGATCTATCGAAAAGCTTTTCCATCAACATAAAGAATCGATCTGTTCTTACTAGTTACATAGTCTCCTTAGGCTGATAACTTAGTAACTAAATGATTACCATGCCAATGTAAAATCACACTTTACTTCCTTTCTAGAATTTCTAGTATTTCAATCTGTCATGCAGGTTTTTCTTTTTCCTTTTTAATGATGATATTTTTTGACACTATAACAGGAGAAAGGCAGGCAAATATTAATATTGCAGACGGAAGGAAGAGTTCGGTGATCCTTGCCTCAGAAGCTGCAAAAATGGACCAAGTCAATAGAGCGCTAGGTTAGTTTACTTAGAAAGTCTCTTTTTCCATGAACTTTGATGAGACTCAACTTCCCTTTATCATGGTCAAAAAAAAGGAGAGTAGAGCTGTTTAGCCAGTGAAATTCTCAAAAGAAAAACTAGAAGTTTTGTTGAGAACATACTTTTCACCTACCATTGCGAGTTGCGACTGTTGGATAAGGTTTAATGGATTGATTAGCGTATGTGCATGTGTGTTCTCTCTGGTCTTAAAGGCGACAAATGATGTTCATCATGGTCCATTACTGTATTTAGTGGTGCCTAGGTGCCTGATAGAAAATATATAGTCTCAAGGTGTTTCAAGTTACATAAAACATTTAACTAGTCCATTTATAGTGACCTTTTATTTTTTGGGGTCAATCTCAGCTTCACTGGTTCTCCTCATTCATTTTCTCTCCCTGTTGAATGAATCAGGTGAAGCAGAAGCAATCCTAGCCAGGGCACAAGCTACAGCAAAAGGAATTGCAATGGTGTCAGAAACCCTTAAAGAGCATGGCGGTGCAGAGGTGAGATTCTTGAAACACCACTAGTGCTGGTCCTGATATGGCTCTGATTTTTGTCTTTTCTTTCTTCTTCCTCCCTGCCCCTTCTTCTGGCACGTATGGAAGTGGAATAGCGGGCTGCTTCCCACACTTGTAATGCGCCAGCTTATGGCAAAGTTTTCTTCCATTGGATTGTCAATATCTCACTTGATTGTACCTTAGCCATTCTGTCACACTTACAACTTTCAATATTTGGTTTGTAGGCAGCAAGTTTGAGGATTGCAGAGCAGTATATCCAAGCCTTCAGTAATATTGCAAAGGAGGTGAAGCACAATTGTTACATTATATTTGTGTCAGCTGTCATGTGTAAGTTGTTTGCTAACTTTGTTATTTTTTCCGTTTGCTTGTATCAATTTTGAAGGGAACAACACTGTTGCTTCCTACAAATGCTTCTGATCCTGCTAGCATGATGTCTCAAGCTCTTGCCGTATATAAAAACGTAGTGGGAAAGAATCTTGGCACTCAGCTTCCTGTGACCTCTCAATCCAAGTTGACCAAAAACACCAAGCAGAGTGATTCATCTGCAGTAAGCGGCGATGACAGCTCTCTTACTGTACATTCTGCTGATGATGATCGTCTGAGTGATCCCATTTTCTCGCTGCAAAGCCACAAAAAGGATGACTGAATTTTCTTAGCTTTGTGGAGTAACTAGCCTTACATGCATCGAATTCCTGAGTAGATAATTTGGCAATGATAAAGAGTGCCTATTCTTTTGGCATAGAGCTCTGACTTGCATGCATCATTTTGGTGATAAAACTCTTTTTTTCTGAGGATGGCTGCTGAGTTCCGGATGAGGCTTCTTGGAAAGTAGAAAAATGGTAAAAAATTGAAATGGAAAAAGTGGTAGTTAGGGGGCATTATACTTGATTGACTCTCCTTCAAATTTTGAAGGATGAAGCATTTCCAGAGGTTTATTGTTTTGGAGAACTTCAAAGCGTGTGGGAAACATGTACTTTTCAGTCGCCACTTTTATATGCTGTTTTTACATACGTTCTTGTGGAGACTCAAACTAATGACAGTAAAATTTCATTGTTCAATAACTTGTTTTGTGCTCCAGGAGACGAACTCATCTTTTTTGAATAAATATAATACCATGAGACGAGCATCTTTTTGTTAAAGAACTCATGCTTTTCAATGACTTGCGAGTTGGTATCCATCAAAAAGCAAGTATTCAAGAAAGATTATATTTGATGGTAACCTACTTACTACTACTAGAGTAGAGGGAAAATTGACCTTCAAACTAATCTGTATGGTTAAAAAGAATCATGTTATTAATCCCACGAGATTGATTTACAGAATGACCATGTGTTTTGATCCCCCTTGCCCTAAGCGTCAACTTTGATAAGGTCTGCCCATGGGTAACACATTTGAACTTTTTGACCTTGAGGGTTTGCCAATGGGCAAGCTGGGGTTTCAAGGTCAATGGGTGTATTTTCCTACGAGAATGAATCGCTTATCAAGCACATTACCTACTTATTAGAACTGAGATAAACTAGAAAATATTAGCAACCAAAAGTAAGATGCACTGCTCTTCCAAAAGAAAAAGAAAAACAGCCAGTGGAAATACTGAAAATCATAACCCGATTCCCAACTCCTCTCAAGTCTTTGACGCACCCTTCCCAAAACCAAAAACACAAGCAAAATGAATTTGCTTGACTATAATCCTCCCATTCAGATGCCTGATAATGATCTTGACACCACGTAGTCGTTATAAACTTAAAGAAAATGTTGGGAGTGAAATGAGATCACAATTGGAGTTGAAGTAGAGTTTTTGACTCACTCCTAAGACCAGTATGCACCAGGATGAAATGTCAAAAAATCTACCCAAATCATCGCGATCAAAATGGAGAGGAAGGAGATGGTACAAGGATAGAAGGAAGGCTGAGATAAGGGATCATCAAAAGAGTTGCTATAAAGACAAAGGGAAGGTTGGAGATGAGTAAATTGTTATTCTAGCAGCTGTTATGGTAAGGGAGGCAGTTGGAGGTTGAGGACAGGTTGGGGAGAGAAAAGGGGATAAACCAAGGGGAGGAGGAGAATAAGGAGTAGCCTAGGGGGTGAGGAAGTATTGGGCTCATGAAAATGGTCACTCTGTTCTTTGTTGCCAACTATTGCTACAAGTAACAGTAAGTCCACCCAATTAGAGACAGAACGAGAATGGCATCAGGGGCAGAGTAAATCATGAATAACAGACATGTGAAAATGATAAACGAAACAGCAAATATACCTCCAATTTGGGTTCAATGCTTTGTTCCAAACAGACATTCATCATTTTCCAGAGATCTGGATTACATAAGTAGCTTGCTAAATATCACAAAAGTATTTGGTTTGAACATTTCCCTAGCCAAACATTAGACTACAGTTTGACCTCACACATCAAACAGATCCAAAACAATAGAAAATTCCGGTGCATAAAGGCAGGCAGGTTCTTCAGAAACCTAGCAAGCCAATATCCCATATTTTCCTCAAAGGTTAAAGTCCAAACACACCTATCAGCCATAAGAACTTAAAAGGAGATGTAAAGCTACCGAAGACATGTAGATGACAATCTTATAGCCTCAAGAATCAACTCATCTATCTCCTCATCAAATTTCTCACATATTGAGAATCCTCTTCCTTTCCCTATACCACTGGGGCTCAGTTATATAAATCCTCTATATCTTTGGTCTCTGTTGGGACCAATTCATCTCTTTTATACATCACACATTCATTTCAGGCACTGTAAAAGAATTATCGCAGGACTATTAAGGCAATTGGGACGGAAATTTCAAAAATCAAAGAGACCATGATAAGATATATCTAAATCTCCTAAAATTGTATAAAACCAACAAAAAAACAAGAACAAAGGTGAAATCATCTAGCCGTATATTCCCCTCACTACATACAGAAGATACAGGTATGTTATACAAAAAATCATCCTATCAAGTCTAACCCTAAATCAAGTAATCAACGAAACCTGATCGATCATAGCAGCCCAAACAGCCCGACGAAACCAAGTAACACAAGCCAAACAATGTGAATCAACAATAGCGCTTGACCCGTAACCGGAGCAGAACCTCCGTTTCCCACCTCGCAGATCCCTGATTTCACAACACGCACACCAGCACAATGTGCGTCGGGGCAACCACACCAGTACGTCACACCGTTAACGCCGCAGACCGGGTCGGGTCGGAAGCAATTAATAGTGCAGGATTCCGACGGAGACGGCGTCGTAGGGCAAATGTCTTGATTCACTTGTTCGGAAGGCAAAAGAAGCGGGATGATTTCATCTGAACGGACGGTGACCGGGAAGTAGACGACGGAGATGAGCAGGAACACGACTATAGGTTGAAAAGCAGAAATTCTAAGAAATTCCATGGTTGTTATATTTGATTAAATTTTTTTCCGGCGAGCCTTTCTTAGAATAGAGAAGAAAAGCTCGCCTTTCTCTTATAACAGAAAACCTAGTTGAAGAAATCGAAAACCCGAGAATAGAAATTTTGGGGATTTCCGATGATCAAAGGAAAGTATTTTTATTTTTTTGGAAGAGGAAACGAAAGGTAAATTTTCCTTTATTGTTACGACTCCGTTAAATTCGAAGTCTCTAGCGGTTGAAATTGTACACACTATTGGTTTGTATCCCACCTGTACTGTTGACCTACCAACAAAAATTAGAGGTCATTTTTAATTTACTCGTTTTGTTCATTTTTCTTTGTCACATTTTTTATTCATCAAAAATAGTCAATTTAATTAATTTATAAAATTAGATTAATGTGATAATAAAGTATTCCAAGTTTACAATTATTTTCATATTAAAATGATGACAAAAATACATTTTAAATTGAACACATTTTATAAAAAGCGAAACATAATAAATAAAAATAAATAAAGCAAGTCAAAGTATTGGGTTATTTTGAGAATGGACCTAACCCACCTAAAGTTAATATTCTTCTAATTTGTTTTTCCTTTTTTTTTTGGTTTATTTTCTAACGGCAGATTTGCTACTTTAGATTTCTTTTATTTGATGAGACAAATATTTGAAGCCATTGACAGGGTTGACCAGGCTGGATTATTTTTTTATGCTATATATTATTCATTTATATTTTAATTATGGCAAGATTTTGAAAGTTAGCATGATTTATTATTTAGACATCTCAATTATATTTTGTACAATTTAAATACCAAAAGAAAGGTAGAATTGTATAATTTCAACAATTTTGTAATTTTCGCTTCAAATGAGCGCATAAAATTTCAAAAAATAGATTTTTAGATTTTTTATTTCCTTTTTCTTAATTTCTTTTCTCTTTCTTCTCCACTTTATAAAACCCTCTTCAAATGAACATTTTCATGTGATTTTCAATTTTTTGAGGTATTTATATCACATATAAATTACGGATTCAAAATTATAACCTTTTATTTTAAAAATAAGTAAACCTTTTGAATATGTAAAAATGACATGAAAATAAATATAGAATATGAATTAAAACAAAATTGTCTAGTTAAAGTACATTTCAATACTATATAGCAATAATACAAATTACAAAATCTATTAAGAAATATTTTGAATCTAAACTCTACATAAAGGAAATTTCCATGAAGGACAATGAAGTTGATTAATAGGAGAAAAAAGAGATATGTGAAATGTTAATTTCAAGTTTCAACTAAAGAAGAGGAAGTTAGAAAAGAAAAGCAAGAATTTAGAAAGGAGAACTTTGTTATGGAAGAATACTCTTGAATTGCTTTCAAATTTTGTGTTGGCTTACAAATGACTAAGACGACCCTTATTTATACTTGTGTGGGGATGGTTCCAAATATTACAAGATCTAGACTATTCTATGATTTACTACAAATATCTAACTCTCTAGAATATCTACACATTTCTTACATACATATAAAAGAAAGTTCTAGTGTATCTTCTAACAACTACTCTAGAATATCTAGATATTTCTTCAAGATAATTCTCTATATTTTCTACACTAGGACATTCCAGAGAAATCTATATTACTAAAAAAATTATCTTTTAACTTTTTTCACAATTAAGGATAAAGTTAGGAATGATGACGAGAAGTTTAGATATGAGAATAGAGATCAAAGAAATCATTTTTTTAATCCACAATACACAATACACATATACTTGAATCACATGCTACTATTTCTTTTGATGGAACCGTTCTCACCCCACTACTCAATTTGAATTCCATTAACAAGATCCTAATTACTTACTCTTTGCTCAATAGCTTTTGTCAGTCCAATACTGACCTTGGTATCCACAATGTCTAGAAGGCATTTCCATAGTTACATAACATTTTTCTTTAGGTATACGTTTAATTTCACATTTATGAACAAAAAACAGCCTAGGCAAATGGAGAGATTAATTAATGTTTGATTTTGGAGTGCATTTGGAGATGTTGCATTTTTCTCATCAAACGTCAATATTTGTTGTGTGTCAACAGCATGATTGGATGATTGTACATTGAATGACCGCAACTGAGAATTGTTTAATCGATCTTCTCCCATTAGTTACTTCCTCCATTTCAGTTTAAGTGTGAAAAATTTATTTAGTCCGTTTTTTTAAAAAAAAATGATAAGTTTCTAAATTTGAAAATATTTTAATTTGTACTTCCAATGAGAAATATTTGACAGTCATATATACAAATAATATGGAGTGGTGTATATGAGTGTATAATAAGAAGATAAAATTCAAAAATCTCATGAAATTATGTCATATATATTTCAAAAGTTTATTTTTCCTTCTTAGTGTACATATGCATGTTTAGTATTTGACATTCTCTTCATACTAGTATTATTGTTGTAGTTTTTGTTTTGATATTTCAATTATCGCATTATTTTTGTCATAATTTGAGCTGAAGATCTATCGAAAATAATCTCTCTATCTCCACGAGATAGTGATATAATATGCGTACAATTAATACATTATACCCTCTCCAGACACCACTTATGTAATTTTAGTGAATATATTGTTATTATGTATGCATGTTTAATCTTTGCTGCATTAATTAGTCGAGGGAGTACTCTTTTAAAAACATAGAGTAATATCCAATAAGATATGGGCACCGTCCATGTCCAAACAGAAAATGAAGTGGCTATTATTTTTTTTGTCGAAAAAAAAGATATGGACATCGTATTTATCATATTATAAAGATGAAACAAGAAAGTTGTTATAACTTTGATCGATATCTGCCACTTAATTATTGCCATCTCAGCTTTCTCCGTCATGTTACAATGAAATAATATTCAACGCATATATTTGTAACGAACTATACAACGTCGAGGCCTACCACTTTCATTTCTTTACAAATTGTCCACAAACAGGGTGCGCATGTTTCTACGATACACCACTAAATTAGGACATCCTTCCAATTTTTTCTATAAAAACCTCTTCATTTCTTTAACTTCAATCATAAAATTAAAAAATAAATAAAAAACAAGCCTCTCTTTAATAATTTTCTCAATCAAATTTTCTTGTCCATCTCCTCTTAGCTCGCTAAATCTCAGACAGTAGTCATGGGAGCCTGTGCGAGCAGACCTAAGGATTTGGATAAAGAGTTCGCCCCTATTCCTGCTGAGGAGCCTGCCACCCCCAAAAAGACCGAGCAGGAGACCCCTGCTCCTGAGGTATGTATGATTTTTTACACTATCATGTCACTTTATATGATTGAATTTCACAAAAACATAAAATAAAATGGAACATTAAATGAGGATACGTTTAATTTGTGCTCTTAATTGTATTGAAATGAACTTGAATCGAATAGACCATAATGGGTAGAGAAATTAATTGACCCACTAAAATCTAGAAGAAAAAAAAGTGTACTAGTTATATTTTGAAACTAGAAATTTGTTGATTTTCAAGAGCTAAATTCGACGTTACTTTTAACACAAGAATTAATGTCCATAATTGAAAGCGTCATATTATAGTGTGTGTCAATAAAAAATACATACCATTGCTCAATTAGGGTCCAAATTCATATGTTTAATACAATTTATTTAGGATTGAGACGTACACATTTAATGTAATATGTTTCAGTTCCCTTACGAAATTTTCGTTTATCTTAGGAGAAGAAGGATGGGGAGGAGACTAAAAAGGAAGAGCCATTGGTAGATGCGTCAGAAGCAGCACCAGAGGCTCCCAAGATTGAGGAAGTAACCGCTGCTGCGGCCACAGAGGAGGTGAAGCCGGCAAAGGAGGAGGAGAAGGCTGAGGAAGTCAAAGTTGAGGCTGTGAAGGAAAAGCCAGAAGAGGAGAAAAAGGAGGTTGAAGAGACCCCCAAAGCTGTTGCCCAATAAACAATAACAAAATATTCATAATCCTTAATTTTCTTTTGCATCTAATTTTTGTTATGTCACATATTCAAATGTTTTGCTAGTTTTTTTAAATTCGTTGTGGCTCATGTAGTAAAAGAAACAAAAAAAAAAATACTAAATAATAAATAAGAGATTCTCCAAAGATGTTTGTTCTTTACTTTTTATTTGTTTGTCCAATTTACTGCTATGGATTTATAAGTTCATACATTTGAAAGAGTACTTAATTAGATTCAGTAATCATAGACATCACCCATTAAACATTCACTTTATGACAAAATCATAATTTAACTGCACGTTTCCTATTTTCCTTACTCAAGTTAAAACTGGTCCCATTAATTATATGTTCAAGAAAATAGACTGTTTTTCACATCGAAATAATTAGAGAATATCAGCATAACATATTTTATGTAATATTCTACGACAATAATATACTTAGGAAAATTTTATAAGGTCTAAAGAGGGTGAAATGTAGTACATTAGACCTTACCATTACCACGTAGACATAGAGAAGTTTTTTGAAAGACTCTAGACACTAAGCGCAACAAATCCCGGACAATAAGAAAATATAGTGAATACTTCCTCCGTTCAACAATGGTTGTCCACTATACTATTTGGGATGTCCAACAATACTTGTCCACCTTATGAAATCAATGGATAGTTTCACACTTAGTTCCTAATTTACCCTTAGTATTAATTATAGTCATTTCTCTATTACATTTTTCAAGACATTGTATTTATTATATTTTAATGATGATATAGCAAAATCATCCTTCTATTTATAGTTTTTTAAGAAGCGTGTAGAGTCAATAGTGAAAATTTTACGGGTTAAGCTCAACCCGCCCCGCACCAACCCATTGCCATCCCTATCCACTAATGGGAAAAATTCTGGTTATATTTGATTGGTTGCCTTTTTATTTCGGCTGATCGGGGTTGTAAAAGAAAAAAATCGATGATTTAGAGTTGCCCATAAAGATCGTGGCAGTGCTTAAAGTATTTAAAGGCAAATGCAATGTCAAAGTGGCAGAAGGAAATGGTGAAAACAACCACTTTGATCTTTGGGATGATAACAATAAGTGCAATGGAATCGAAAAGGAAACCATGAAAATCTAAGTTCTATTTTCATTTTATCCTTTGAAACTTTTCAAATGATTTTTCATAAATGTTAGGATAAATAATTCACTTGTGATGATTTTGATATGCATTTTAAAAAAGTTTAAGAATAACATATTTGATATGCTTATTACAAATTTGTTATTTTGGGACAAAGAAAATTATTATGACATAATTGTATTGCATAAAGATCATATGAATTTTGTTTTCAAGTTATAAGATGATATATATAAATTTCATTATTTGATGGATAATACCTATACTTAAAAGTTATTCGAATAATTTGAAATTAAGAGAAATGATAATTTTTGTTAGATCATTTTGTGTTCTTTAAAGATTGAAAACTTTATCTTCTAAATCAATACTAGTGTGTTATAGTATTGGAACACAATAAACTTGACGACAAGATGATCTATTGATTGTAATTAGACGTCTAGATGAGTTACAAGAGATTATTTGAAACATTCAAAGTGTGGGGGTGTTTGGATTATGATTAATAGTCAATAATATTTGAAGAAGTTTAGTATGTAAAGTATTTCTTCAATACCCACAAGATATATCTTTGATATATTTGACATGGTAGTTATATTTACAACTTAGACAATTTTAGTGATAGTTAGTTGATTAAACTACTAATGTGATGATCAGGCTATAAGTCTTGACATAAATATTGTGTATTTTCATGAAGTAATATCACTTAAACTGTTGTGACTTTTCATCAAAAAAAGTATTTGTTATAAGATAACTTTTGTATAGACATGACCTTCATACATAAATGAATTGGTGTGTTGGTCTATAAATAATGATGAATCTTTTAGTGATAATGATAAAATTATATAAGTTGGATTTGTAACATGTATGAAGGTGCCCTAAGTTTTGCATCAAAATAGACTTAAATTTCATAGTGGAATAAGAATATATTTAGCATATAAATTCTTGAAAAGAAATGAAATGGTTGAAAAAAAATATGATTTTGATGAAATGTTGTGGCCACAACTGATGCAATCATTATAAGCTATCGAGACAATGATGGTATCTATGATATCCCAATGTGAAAGATTTGTTTATGATTTATATTAATCTTATATAATTTAGTTTCAAAAGATGCAGTATAAATGTGTGAAAGAATAAGGCTAAAATCTTTAAATTAAACACAAATAACGGGAATCCAACTTTGAGTTAGTATATACTCTAACAATACAAGTTCAACGGGTATTAACAAGTTACTTTGTGTTGCTAAAGCACAAATCTTCTCTTTTAAAGCTTTGATTCAAGTGTACTGCATACTACTATTTGAGAAGTTGAGGAATTGTTAAATGCTTGAAATAGCAGGAGATTAATGGCAAACACCATTGTTCAAACTATTACATGGAGGTTGAATTAATTCTTAATGAAATGTGTAAATGTTTATAGTAACAGGGACATAGTAGCTAATTTCACCTATATGTATATTGAAGTGGTGCCACTTCAAGCAAGTTCTAAAGGATTGATCTTGTAAATATTCATGAAATCAGGAGAACACATGACCATAAAGGTACTAAAGCAAATACTGGGATTTCTAAGCTATAAATAATATTATATGTGTGATATTTTTTATTTTGACACAAGGAGTTGTGGTTCAAATCTTTTAAGATACCAATTACTTCGTCAGAATTTTAAAGTACTTGCACTAACAGAAAGTTCAAATCTATTATAAGATACTCTATGGTATGCATTATATCGTGAGAAATATTACAAACTAGTGGAGGAATTGTTGGATATTTTGTAATATATAAATGTCTTAAATTGAATAGACACATTTGTTCATGAAAGAACATGACTGTTATAAAAAGTCATTTGTTCATGAAAGAACATGACATTTATGAAAAATCATATGTTCATAAAAGAACACGACTCTTATAAAAAGTCATATGTTCATGAAAGAACTTGACTCTTATGAAGAGTCATTAAGTTCTATAAATATAAAAACTCCCTAGAAGTAGCCTAAGAAAAAAATATATGTATAAACAAAGGGCTTTGTTATATTCTTGTATAGAATTGTTCATATTTACTCCAATATATATATATGAACAACAACTCTTTAAAAAAAAGTAATTACACGCTTCAAAGCCAACTCCTTCTTCAAATTATATTTCCTACTATTTTTTTTCTAACATAAAGTCTATACAATTTCGAGATACTAATTAGAAAACACAATCTTATCATTTCTTTGGGCAAAATATAAGACAAAAAGTACCATGCTAAAGCAAGAGGATAAATTCAACATTTCTAGAGCAAGTAAGAATATATAAAGAAAATTATTGCAAAAAATAATTAAACATACATTAACAAATAGATTTCACAGTACTAGTATGCTAGAAAGTCTTTGATGCATAGGGTTACTGTTTAGGATAGGTGGACGTGACGCAATAAATATATAAAGTTCAATCTATCTCATCAACTCATCATCACATCCATCAATAATTAAATTTTTCAAAACTTACGTATAATATCTTTTTTTGTCATAGGTAATCTCGTTGATATTGAATTTGACTTTTACACAATTGATACATTTTTGTTTTAATCATAGGTACAAATTGTGTAATAATCAAACCTATTATTAACAACACTAATTTTATGTTTAATTTGTGTTCAAATCATTTGGTCAAAAGCTTATTCAGAGCTAGCTATCATTTTTCATACCTACTGTATATTATATTCGTACTAATTGTGTAATATCTTTTTATAAGCTATATTATTTTTAAGTTTATAACAAAAATCTGGTAGAAATAATGTTATTAGGGTTATTTCAAATTAATAAATTAGCCATGTATATGTAATACATTACCTTAGATTTTATAATATAAAAAAAATATAAATATTTGAGTATTTTATTTTAAGGACTAAAATATTTTTATCATTAAAAAAAAATAATCTTTCTTTCCTTATTTTTTAGGCGAAATGGTCTAATGGACCCTTGTAGAGTTTGTATTATGAATCCTTCTACTTAAACTTTTGCCAACTGAACCCATTGAAACTTAATATTTTGAACCCTTTTCTCACATGGTGGATAGTGAGTGAAATACAATCCCTACATGTCAAATGCCATCTCATTTTTAACCGCCACATAAGAAATAAAATGACAAAATCAAATTAAATCCCCAAAATTTTATCTGAAAATCTTTTTCTCTTTCTTCCACATTTCTCTTCTTTCTCCTTACTCATTCCAAAGGCTTTCACTACGAAAATGCAGTACTTGCAAGATCGACAGTGTGGTGGTGAAGCTACCACTCGAAGATGGAGAGGGTAATTGGGCCACATTCGATTTTGAAAAAGCAGTGATGGCCCGAACCACTGTGACACTCACTCTAAAACCCTAAAAGTCACGAACAATCAGTTCTCATTCAAATTACTCAACCCTTCGATTCTTTTCGTTCATTCCTCCATGTTTGTTTTCCTTCCCTTCTTTGCAATTTTGGATCAATTTAACTTTTTAGTTTTTTATAATTTATTCATTTAAGAAAGGATTTTGTGTTCCGTAGATTTGTAGAAATTGGTGTGGTTGACGGCTCCGACGATGTTGAGTTCGGATGAAACAGGATACTTGTTAAAGAGTAGGATCGATAAGTCCATTTATTTGTTTGGAACAATGAAAGAAATTTGTTACTTGGGGAGATTCTTCTGTAGAGTAATAAATATTGAATTTGTTCAAGAAATAATGAGTCTTTTGAAGAAGATGAAAGGCAACAACAAAACAATGAAAAAATGGAGAAAGAATTTGGACATAAATATTTGAAGATCAGTAGAAAAGCCCCAAAAAAACTTATATTTGTTCAACAATGGTAAATGAATATGGGGAAGAAGATGAGTCTTAATTAGGTCAAAAAGTGACATTTTCTATCTCTTTTGAAGACCTCACGCTCCTAAAATATGTGTATCACACGCACTTTGAACAAAAATGTCACATAGAATGACGGGTCAAAAAAAAGTTTGAAATACTAAGCTTCAATAGGTTTAGGGGTTCAGTTGGTAAATGATTAAGTAAAAGGGTTCAGAATACAAACTCATACAAGTACAAGGGTTTATCAGACCATTTCGACTATTTTTTATAAAGATTTGTGGCTCATGTAGTAAAAGAACTTTTTTTTTAAAATAAATAAATAATAAATAAGAGATTCCAAAGATGTTTGTCCTTTTAAGTACTTATTTGTCTGTCCAATTTAGTACTATGGATTTATAAGTTCATACATTTGAAAGAGTTAAGTAGATTCAGTAATTACAGATATCGCCCATTATGGCATTACATATTACTAATATACGTAACAAATAATTTTAATCATATATATATATGATATATGATGTTTTGATATAAAGGATTGGAATGAACCGCGATGCCCTTAGCTGTGTCCTTTGTCGGATGATACTTTGTTGTATATTCAATCAGAAATGAAATCCCAAGGCCAGTATCACACATTGCCAAAGTGCACACTCTTCATCAAACTATATATTACACCCAACAATATGGACACTAAAATCAGATTATTGTATAATGTGTATTTTAATTTTTTAGGCATGTTCTTCGATTCATACCACCTAATTATTCTCCCCAATCTGTAGAGGAACCACTAACAAGATGATCGATCAGCCATACAGCGGTAACTTCGATCCTGGGCCTTGTATACAACGCCAGTCCCACTATGGGAGTTAGTCATGTCTTAGTGGGAGTTAGTCATGTCTGAAGTTGTCGGTAAATGGAAAAAGCCTTATCCTATAAGAAAAAATGAATAGTGCTGAATTAGAACATTAAAGCAGGACTAAATTGGTCCTACCTGCTCCTAGGGCAGATCAATGGAAGAAGGGAAAAGTCTCGAAGGCGGAAAAGGATATGAAGGAGTGCAGTTTGTTCGAGAAATTTCATTTAATCATTTTATCTTTTTACTGATTCACGTCAACCCAATAATATAACAGTCGCGTTGTGTTCCTCATCAGCGCGGAACAAATTTGTAGAAACTGGTATACGCCAGAAGAATATTGAATTTACCAATGTGTATCGGTTTCTGCATATACTATAATGTTTGGAAGTAGATCTTTTAAGATAGCCGCACATGTATTACTAGACTCCAGGAAAGGAAATTGAACAAACAGTTTAAAGCCTATACAATTTGGAGATACTAGATAGAAAGCCATCTTATCATTTCCTCATTTCTAGAGCATGTAAGAATATTAAAAAATAAGAATTAACTAATTATTGGAGAAAGAAGACGATTAAACAAACATTAGCAAAGAAATTTCACTGTGGTTGATAGTCCACAATTTACAGAACAGTTCTTTAAACTCTACTATGGTAGTAATGACTAAATTATAAGTTCTGTAAACTACTCCTTATTGGGGTAGTCCACTGTAGTACTAATGTCGCGGTTTGAAGTAATGGCGACTTCCTTAGTTGTTCCCTCTTCATCTTTGTTGTCATCCTTCACAGCTAATACTACAAGAGCTACCAGTAATGGGAAACTAATGGAGGTTAACGCCCAATTCGCGATAAGCTGGTTTATGAATGGGACATTATGTGAATCGACTTGCCAAGCAACGGCTCCACCTGCACTTTGTACTCCTTTATAGAAGCCACTATACCTGTGAATACAAATAAACAAATCCAATTTTAACCAATACTGATATTCAATTCTGTTTCTCGTAAGCATAAATTGAAATTGAAAATTTACCTGCTGAGAACCTCAGAATCATCTGCCAAGGCTCCTATAACCCAATACACCATGCTTTGAAACATGGCATCGAGTAATCCATAACTAAAATACAACACAAATGGACCTGCAAATTTAGAACCATCCTTGAAATCCAGTAACACTATGTGATTAGGTACATCATCATGGGAATATGTAAGCTGTTTCGCGAATCCTCCGCCCCAAATTGCTGTTGAAAGCAGACCAACAACAATAATACCAACCAATCCTCTAGCCTTTCTGTTCTTAAAACTGTAGTCCATTATGGACCCGATTAACACCGAACCGATCATCTGTGCACCCCAATAGAACACATTGTTCAAACCCCTTGTCCTCAAATTGAACAACACCCCATTTACATTATTGAACTGATAGGTATAAAAGAAGTTACTAGCCCACGAGGCTGGAACCATCAACAGCATCTTCCAGTTGCCGAACAGTTTGAGAATTTGAATTAATTCCACAGACACACTGGAGTACTTAATATTAGTACACGAAGAACCATCGTTCCTAATGACCTTACTAGGATGCAAAATCGCTAAAGAAAGAAACGTTCCGATGACCATGAAGACCATAAATCCAATATATGTACCATCATTAACAGAGGCCGCGGTAGTTCTATTATAGTTGGACACAAACGGTATAAGACCACCAATAACACCACCCATGTTGAAAATACTCCAAAACATAGAGATATAAGTACCTTTCCTGTCATGTGGCGGGTACGATGTCATAATAGCTCCCTGGGCAGCCCAGAGTAGGCCGGCGCCAACACCAAGGAGGCCGCCGGCCACTACCACAAACGCTTGATGCTTGTGGTGATTGTAGTAAAGAAAAGAACCCGCATACAATATATAAGTTGAACACCCAACAAACAGAGTCTTTTTTGGACCTAAAATGTTGTAAATTCCACCACCCAATATCCCAAAAATAGCGAAAGCTGTGTAGAGTGCGGTGTTGGCGTTGTTAGACGCCGTGTGGTCGACTTGACCAGCACCACCCATTCCAGAGAGCGCATTGAACATCCCTGGACAACAAAAACATACTAATCCAATCAAACAAACCTGAACCAGTGGCGAATTGTACCTGAAAATTGAATTGTTTGGAGGTGAATTAGGTAACCCATTTCCATTTTCTTCATCTGCGTAAGAACCCATAACGCTTTGGCCTGTGATAGTCTCAAATTAAAACGGATCAAAGATGAGAAAAATGGATCCTCAAATTTGGGAATTTGGATTAAATTGGGAACTTTGAAAGCAAGGATTAGATGAATTGAAAAACTTCTTGTTTTTGTTGGATGACAAGTTTAATTAACATTCTTTTTATAGTGTGTCATATTCATAAATCATACTACTAACTGCAGGTGTATTTCTTATTTAAAATTAACAACTGGGCCTCGGAACTCGGAAGGATTGATTCCGATGACAATTGGATAAAAATGGGTGCTTTGCTGGCTATATAGTTAATTACGGGTAGTTTAACGTTAACTCTTATAATTAAATGTAGATAAATCAAATGGTCTCCAATTATCACGGCTAATTTGATTCCGTGTTTCACAATGGTCCCAACCCAGAAGTTCAAGATTCATTATTAACTTTTTGTTTTTTGTCGATGAGTAGCACGATTTTTTCTGAATATAATAATAGCTTTAAAATATCACCTTCGTTGGTATCCTCGTAAAGTAATAGGCAAGAAAATAATTAGAGAGCTATGGTTTGTAAATAGTCAATGGTTTTTAAAATTATTTTTAAGATTGTTACATTAAGGCAGGCCTGCCAATCTGCATTGGGTCCTGGATTAGATACTAGTATAGTTTTTTATTGGATTAAGTTTTAGGTCATAAAAAAAGTGAGGAAATTCCTTTGAAGACAGAATATTGAATTTTAAGTGTGTAATACGATTAAAAACCAAGTGGATCATATGATAATAAAATGATCATGTTTGTGTTCGCTGCATTATTAAGATTCAAAGGAATCCTAAATGTTCCTTATAATTATAATTTTGAACTTCTTTAACCAAATATTTTACATACGAGATTTAGATTTAGCGTGACTGATTTTTATTGTAAATTTGAACTTAGAATTTTTCAAAAATAAAAGTTATATATTTAAAAACTTCATAGAAATATTATGTCATAATAAAAGTTGGAGTAAAAATAAAGTCATAATAAAAAATATTTAAAAAAATATATTCAACTCTCCAAATAATAATAGCATCATATAGATACAAAATTAGGGAGTTTACCACGTCAACTACCCCTAGACTCCTCTCAATGAATAATTAGCTTCACATTAATTTCGTATTATCTTTTGTTATTCATAGATTAGGACCTGAGAATTAGGACCAACTTAACTATCTTCCCTCTTTTGGCTATTAGGAATCTATAAATTAATCTATATAAAGCCAAATATGAAAACACTGATGTGGCACCTCTCAATGGCCTCTATTAGTATTTATCTATTTTATCATTTTTTTTGAGCTTTTATCTTATTTTTAATTACAAATTAAAAATGCATTCATGATATAAGAAAAATAAATTTAACTTCTATAATTAAAAACTTGTGTAACAACTAAATAAATTATGGTACAATTAAGATACATCATAAACATAATAATTAAGAAATTGTGTAACGGCTAAATAAATAATGGTACAATTAGGATACATCATAAACATAATTTCTTCAATAAAATTATTAACTAATATTAAAATTAAGTCATTGATTAATTAACTCAATGAAAATGGCAGTTGCTAGAATATGAATGTCAATTTTGCTATTTCAATATAATTGATTGACTAAAAATTTGTACTAATTACGGAAGTTCAATATTTTTTTTCTAATTGCAAAATTAATGAAAAGTTACCCACTTAATTCTTTTAATTACACTTCTTCTTCTCCCTCAATTGTAACTTATATCTCATTCAAACCCATTAAATCCCTTTAATTATTCCCCAATCATTCAACTTAACCATGCATATATTCTGCAATCTTTTTCCACAAATTCAAAACATGGGAAAAAGTAATCATAATGATATGTATTCTTCTTTTTCTGATTATGATTTCAAGGAAGCAAATATAGTTTTATGTCAATACTCAAATTGAGAATAATATTTGGCTTTATTTTATTTTTATTGTTGTTGTTTATTTTGATCATAAATATGTAAATGATATTTCTTTTTGTCAAAATATTACTATCTTATAAAGTTATTTATTTTTTCAATTTTGAAGGTTGTTTCTTCCTCTACAGCATGTTTGTTCACTTCATGAGGTTCCTACAAAGAGGAAGATGAAATTCTTAAACAAAGCAGCATCTACCTAGAGATAAAATTTGGTATTTGTCCGTAAATTTCTTGCTTAATTTTATTATGATACATTGTCTTATTAAAGTTTATACGAGTAAAATTCTAATAGTTCTTTGTTATATATCCATAAAAAATGAAATACTTGACTTGCTAATTTTACAAACTCCTATTTGAATATAATTTTCATGATATATCCATTTAATTTTTGGAAGATATGACTAAAATTAGATGAAAAAGATAAATAAAATTATCTTATTAATGCAAAAATAAGAAGAAGTTAACCTTTTATTTGTTTATTTTATATATATATATATAGACACAGACTCATTGAATAGTTATACATTTAATTTTAGTTTTACATTTTTATTCCTATTTATTCATTGAATTATTTTTAATTATCTAAATTTTAATAAGTTCCACCTATAATATATAATGAGAGATATACTATGAAAATTCTTATATAAATGATTGTACTTAAAAACAAAAATATATATGTTTTAAATAACCCAGATGTATATCTTGGTGTGTGAAATAATGCTAAAAACATGTTCTTTTAGTATTTTTCTTTCATATAAAAAAGAGTGGCATTTTCTAAATTCATTATTAAAGTAAGATATAGCTTATAATACACAAGAAAATACATAGAAGTGAAATCAATATATATTAAAAACAAGTGTATATTGTGATTTATTGCTTAATATTACAGTTTTTAAAATTTTGTATCAATCTAAAAATTACAAATAGAACAATTGATATAACAGTGTTATGATCGGAGTCCCTAGAAAAAAATGTAAAGCTATTTGTTGAAATTACAAAAATTAAAGCAACATATTTTTTTTCATCTCATCTTATTTATTTTTTGTTAAATTTAAAATCTAAAATACTTTAGTGATATATCTTTTTGACCAAGAACTACAATTATTATTTTCTGGTCTCTATTTTTTCTTCATTTGTGAGCACTTGAACTCACAAATATCCACAAATAATAATAAAGATAACCTTACTTTCCTAACAATCAAGAAGAAAAAAGTATGTTGATTAACATACTTTTCAAATAGATAGTTGGGTAGACAATTAATCTCTTCCCCAATCAATGTGAAACTTCAACCCACTCTAACAAATACAATTTCGATCAAATATAGGTCCATCACCTAATGAAACTTATACTACACAAAAGTAACAACATATTATCATGGTAGAGTGTCTAATATGAAATGAATATGATTCGCAACAAATGATAGCATATTCTTATCTTTAAGACTAATGGAAAAGGCAAACCAAGCAACGGATGAAGACGTTGAGTTTGTTAACCATTGTTTTTTCTCTCAATACACTATTTTATGAAGGNCAAATACAATTTCGATCAAATATAGGTCCATCACCTAATGAAACTTATACTACACAAAAGTAACAACATATTATCATGGTAGAGTGTCTAATATGAAATGAATATGATTCGCAACAAATGATAGCATATTCTTATCTTTAAGACTCATGGAAAAGGCAAACCAAGCAACGGATGAAGACATTGAGTTTGTTAACCATTGTTTTTTCTCTTAATACACTATTTTATGAAGGAATCCTTACCAGATCACTATGAAACTTTACAATGACAAAAGAGACTTATTGATAACTAATACATTTGCATTTTCCTCTAGAAAACTTTCAATATGGGAAGGAGGTATGGATATACGAAAAGAACAATAGAAGACGTGGGAACAAAATATTGACAAGTGTTCGGAAGATTGTGCATTCATTTTATATTTTTTTCTTATGTTTTTAGTGATTAAGATCATAAAAATGATGTTGTGTTATTTATTGTAGTTACGTTCTCTCTATCATTTCTCTTTATTTTGTATATTATATAAATTTTTCATTGTTGTAAGTTTATAATTTATGGTTTAAAATAGTAATTTATGACTTTGTTGGGAGTCAACTAACTACTAATTAATACTGGATAAGTATATATTGACATCTTATTGTCTTTCATAATCGTGCGAAGCGCGGACAAATTCACTAGTTACTAAATAAGTCCTAATCCTTTTCTTTATTTTCTTTTCTATTTGAGCCATCTTTTGTGATATTTTGGTAAATTTGTTATCTATAATTTTTATTTAATGCTTTAAATACCTTTTGAGAGTTAAGTCCTACTTAGTTATTTTCCCTTGTTTGGATACTATGAATTAAGTCCCATTTCTTTTTCATTTTTTCTATTTGTGATCTTTTGGAATATTTGTTACGTTTTTTAATGCTCTGATTTTTTTTTTATTTTTTTTTTTTGACAGTCAAGAGCTACCTCCTATTTATTCATTTGTGTCTTCTTTTGTAGTAATGTTTTCTTAAATCTGTTGTGTAAATTTAACTCATATTTGGTAAATTCGTAAAGTTTTTTTTGTTCCGTGTTGAAATAGAACCTTAATTCATTACTTATTATTAGATTTTAGATTAGTTAGTGATTATATATTAGTATTAGATGAGATTTTACGAATATTTTATTACCTTGAACATTTTATAAAAGGTGTTAGATAAATAACGCCAAAAAAAAGTCAAGAGATCCATACACCACTAGTATTTATTGTTGTATTGACTTGTAGACAAATTTACCAAGCTCCAAAGTCGTTCACGTTATTCTTTTTTTCCTTTTTAGTCGTTCAGATTATTCCACAGGTAAAATGAAAAAAGGAATAACTGAGATAATGAGATATATAAAGTCTACTTATTTTAAATTCTAATCAGTTAAACTAATTATATTCATAAACTTGGTGATCAATGTTTGTTTATAAAAATAGTGTATTATTACATAGGGATATAATAAGAGAAAATGAGTAAAAGAATTGCGAGACAATCAATTTTTTGCCAACAAAATGAAAATCTAGATAGTTACTAACTAGTTGAACTACTTCAGATATTTATGTTCAAACATTTGAAAGAAAATAAAAAAAGAGAGGAAGAAATTGAGGGAAGTGAAGGGATGGCTAATCAGAATGCTAAGCTTGCGTTTGGATATATTCCATATTATAATTTAAAATTATGATTTCAAATCTTGGATATGTGATTTGAAATCAACATTTTATATCCCAAATTCGTTCAAGAAAAATATGATTTGAAATTTTAAATCATGATTTCAAAAATTTCAAAATGCAAACCTTAATTCATTAGTTTATATTTTGTAAAAAATGAGGCCATCATTATAAATTTTGCAAAAAATGACTTATGCTTGACGTGAGAAGAAATTGTTCGTATCATAAAAAAAAGATTATGGTATTAAAAAACAACTAGTTACTATCAGTGGTGGAGCCACCTTATCATTAGGGGTTCATCCGAACCTCCTTCTGCGGAAAATTATATTATATTTACATGGTTAAAATATTTTTTTAGGTATATATAGTAGATGTCGAACCCCCTTCAGCTATTTTATGTGTCTATTTCTTCATATTTTGAACCCCCTTATCGAAAATTCTGGCTCCGCCACTGATTATTATCATTGTTGACTAGTGAATCTTTATAAAATATTAAATATGTATCTGAAAGCTTGTAATCATAAACATTTATTTATGAAAGGAACATGCAAGCTAGGCAATTTATCAACACGGCACCTTTGGATATTCCAACATCTTATTTATGAACTATGATATACTCATTTAGTAAGATTGTATAAGAATCGGAGAAATTACGAAGAAAAAAAATATAACTTAAAAAATCTCAATTACATATCTAAATACAAATTAATCTAATTTCATAACATGATTTCACGTCACATTCAGAACTACGTATTTTCCAATAGGTCTGGTAAACGTTGTTATCATTTTTAATTGCCACAACTGGCAAATTAAATTTGGTATACAAGAGAAAAGTTATCATGTCATTTTATCGAGAAGGGGATATATATTATTGTGATCAACGACAGAAATCTTCCAGATCAGGTTTTGAACATTTTGCTAGTGGCCGTATTAGGCCAAAACTGAAAAGCCAACTGCCAGCCGGCCGGCCGCTAAGAATTTTCCCCTTACCTCGATGATACGTTAATCAGGAATCGCTTGATAAATTATATAAAAACAATGCTAAATAAAATATATTAATAATGCTTGCACCTAGCAATAAGCATCACAAGAATGCCAGTCTGATGCTAATTAATACATATAACTGACTTTTAGTTGGTTCTAAAAATAAAAAAATAAAAAAAGATTAATCATAGAGTACTAAATATTTGTTTATGACTCAATGCAGATATTCCTTATGTTTTAAACGCCTGCACCATTTATATTATGGGAATTCTATACAAATAGATTGACTGAGTTATGAATACATCATCTGTGTATTTTAAAATATTACACTCATATCTTTTATATTATGAAAATTGTATACAAATATAGTAAGTTAGTTATAAATTCGAGTCTTTTTAATTTTTGCAAAATGCAAGTTATCTAAGCACCAAGCCAAACATGTCTAGATTTTAGTCCAACTCATTGATTAAGATTTAAAAGTACCAAAATACCACTCTAAGTGGAAAGTAAAGAAATCCGCACACAAAAAAAAGAGTTTAATTAGGGTCATTTAAGGGTAGATAATTTATGCCCACCTAAACTGAAAGTAATTATAAATGCTATAACAAAACTTCGTAAGGAAGTATCATGAGAACTCTATGAAAATTAAATTATGTATTAACAAGCGAATCAAAAATTTACTGTCAATCACAAATTTCAAGTTTGACAAATTTTTTTTTATTTATTTGACATGCCATGCGGGCTAGGTGTCAATATATTAATAAAAAAATAATTCAGCCCTTGTTTATTAAAAAAAAAAACATTTACTCATATACTATTATGAAAATCCTACACAAACAAATTATGTGATACCCTATACCAAAGGAAAGCATACTATCCCCTATATTTTTCGTAAGAAAGTATTGAAAGCCCGTATTATAATCGAGATTCAACGCTAAAATAAAAGATCATCCAACTAAATAAATAAATGAAAATTCAAAGCAGAGAAATAAAATGCAAATAAAAATAAAAATGAATACTTCTTTAAATAAGAAAATATTTATTATATTGTCTAGATAGCTTGATCACCTACTGTATCATCTCCATAGGACTTGTTTGGATATGATTTCAAATTATGATTTGAAATCATGTGGATTTGATGGGCTAAAAATGATATGGGCCGTGGGCTTAAACCATGATCTTCAAGGCCCAATTGGCGTGTCTCAATCTTACTGAAGTCTATCCCGTTTCCCGCAATCTCTCTCCCCGCCACTGGTGCTTTTGTCACTCTCTCTGCAAATCATCTGTTCGAATTATCCATTTTCAAATGCATAATGCTCCTTTCAGTCTCACTGCTTCCCAATTCATCATCGTCATTCGCCACCGTAGCATTCGCTTTCCCAAAAGTTCACGGCGTTTTCAGGCAGTCCATTCGATTTAAGGTCCATGGCTTCCTGAACAAACCACTGGAATCGAGCTCTGGACCGGCCTCCAATCAACCATCGGTAATTCTAGACAGTCTCAGGGTCCTCGAATGGGACAAATTATGCGATTCCGTCGCTGCCTTCGCCGGTACTTCCTTAGGCAAAGAAGCTCTCAAGGTTAACTCTTCATGTACTTTCCTTTTTTTCACTTTTCCTTATGTTTGATTGAAGAATGAACTAATTACTTTAGCTCATTATATGTGTGATTTTGTATATGTGAATGTGTGTCTGTATATGCATGTGTATCGTATATGTATACGGTTGTGTATTTATGTGTATATACTTAAAAATACAGGATTCTCAAAGGAATTGTTGTGGTGCAGGAACAACTAGGTTATTTGAATCAAACATTTGAAGAGAGTCTCGGACTCTTAGAGGAAACCAATGCGGCTGTGGAGATGAATAAGTACGGTGCCATGGTGGATTTTAATGGCATTGATATTGAGCTGGTAGGTCCTTAACTTGGTTTATTGATCCTGTGGTGTGCTGGTTTTGTTTGAATCTTTAGTTTGCTTCTGTGTAAATCTAAATGAATAATCTGGGGAAACTCATTGTTGTTCAAGTTCCTGGTTAAATTGTGAGATGCAGAATGATGTTGTCTGTTTCTCTATCGTTGAAGGTTAAAACTGCCATACGGGTTGCACGCCGAGGTTTTCCTGTCAGTGGGATTGAAGCATTGAATGTTGTAGCACTATTGCAGTTTGTGGAAATGCTGCAGGCAAATGTCAAAGCTGCAGTCAAGCAAGATGCCGAATGGTATCAGCGCTTTATGCCTCTCACAGAAATGGTAATAAAATTCTGGTAACAATGAACTTTTCAGCAATCATATATGGTGCGTTTGTTCCAATTATTTTCTATTTTTACTGCAGATTATGGAACTAACCATAAGCAGATCACTAGTAAGGTTCATACAACAACTAGTTGATGAAGATGGCTCTGTCAAGGATTCTGCGGTCTGTCCACATCTTTTAGGAACACCTTTGATATTTCTGCAGTTTTAACTTTTATTTTAAGCTTCTCAGTGGCCGTAACACAAGTCACTTCCTTACATTTTCTTCTGCATCTTCTATACACATGCATTGACTCTACTATTTGCTGTAGTTATATTCTACTGTATGAGTCTTATTAATATTACTTTATGGTTTTAGAGCTCTGCCTTGAAACAATCTCGTGATCAAGTTCGCCTTCTTGAAAGAAAGGTAGACTTTCATTCTTCCTCCTAATTGGCTGTTCTTCAGCAAATTTGGTGGTTATTACTTTTCAGAAACTTCTTTCCCTAGAAAATATCTTCTATATATAATTTGTAATTTTTTATCAGCCAGTGTATATTTATGCTCTTTTCCTTCATCTGTTATTAGTCTGTTCATAGGTGTGATCGCGTTGGTCAGAGTAAATTTTAAAATCAAAGGCTAGTTTTTAACTTTATTTTCATGTTGTGTGCATCCTCTTAAAATGATGGGCTGAACACTGTTATGTTGTTAATTCTTTAACTGTTTCGAAAGAAAGTCAATAAATCATGTGGTTGCATGTCTGAGCTGACTGCCTTAATATTTGACAGACAATGGAGACACTGAAGGTCATAAATCCGTTTTACCAACAGCCTGTAGGTTGTTACCAAGGCTTATACCTTTTCAAATCTAGAATCCCCTTATTCCAGTTTGAATTGTTATCAAATTCATACAACTTGGCAATATATTTGGCAAACATCCCAAGTTCCCAAATACTAGAAAAAACTAGCATTTGGAAATTTTTAAAAATTACCCCAAACTTTTATATTTTGTAAGAAACACCCATCATTTGTTAATTCCAACTAATATTTATCTACCTCCTCCGGAAAAGTTTGACTTATAAGTTGAGTGACAAGATTGAGAAAAAAAGAACAATTTGTTTTTAATGAGTTATAATTCCAACTGTGACAAGTTTGAATATGCGATTAATGTATTGCTCTTGCCCATATTGTTATTTTGTTGTTGATGATTGTTATCAATTATGTTATAAGATTATTTTTTAACGGAACATGCTCATTATAAGATAATAATACAAATTTATGGGTATAAATCATATTTTTTGAAATAGTCAAATATTCTTGGGAAAATTTGTGACCAAACGCATGGTGAAACTTCACAAAAACTTCACCCAAAAATAACTTACCAAGAATATTTGGAAATTTGTGGCCAAACGCTAGCTTAATACTTCCAAGGTTTTAATCTATTTTCTCTGCATATGTAGTAGGCACGTTAATAAAGTTTGGTTGTTCTTTGACACGAGAACTTCTAGAAAATGATACAAGGACTGCAGGAATTATTTATTTGGATATCTTTAATTAAAGCAGTACTTCTTACAAATGTCAGGAACCTTTTGCCTCTTTGTTGTATTTCTGTTAGGGGAATTCCCACATTGCTGGCTGGGTGTGAGATTGACTACGCTGTTGATGTGTCCTGCACCACACTCCCTGCTTGGACATTAACGCATTGCATTCTCTTGTATCTTCAGTTATACCAGTTGATGGAAAGCATAATCAGGAACGGCATGGAAGAAGCATCTGCTATGGTAATCTGTCCTTTGTCCTATTCATTAGTTTCCAACTGTACAACCTTAAGTCACTTTGATAACCAACTGGTTTTCCACATATTATTAAGAAACTTAAGCTCTGAATGTGGTAATGAAATAAAACAATTTCTCTACCTTTCTGGCTTTATCATAGCACCTTGTGAACCTGATATTCTTTCTCAGGAAGTGAGTGAAATTGATGGCAGATGGTGCATTAGATCAGGATTTAATCAGCGAACGAGCTTTGAGGGGCTACTGTTATCCAGGTGTGTTAATATCTTAAAATCTCCTACTTATTGGGGCTTATGTAAATAACTTTGTATAATGTTTGTACATTTTGTTTTATGTCATTTTCTGTCTCCATCTCAAAAGCTCTATATAGGTAATGAACTTGCTAAGCAGAAGTTTGTGACACCATAAATTAGGAAATGACAAGAATTACTGCTTTGAGTAAATTCCACAATTCATGAGAACTTATCAGAAGCTCTGCTGCTGAAATTGAGTTTGAATTGTTCATTTCTTTCCTGGAATTGGAACAGTTTTTTGGCTTAGTCATTCTACTTTTGTGGTTGATTTTTTTGAAAAATTAAAACAGGTGCTTATAAACAAGTCATCTCAAAACCTTCTGGTATGGCATTATCAGAGTGACCAATTCATAAATAGTTCTAATCTTCTGAACTACTGTTTGATAGCTTGTA
Source organism: Solanum stenotomum (assembly GCF_019186545.1). Lineage (NCBI taxonomy): Eukaryota > Viridiplantae > Streptophyta > Magnoliopsida > Solanales > Solanaceae > Solanum > Solanum stenotomum. The sequence goes on along the minus strand of NC_064284.1, from coordinate 15,931,772 downwards.
AGATTTTATTGCACAAAAACTGAATAAATCCCTTTTACAAGTTGAAGACAAACAATTAGGGAACTCTTGGAATGGCATTCAATCAGCTATATTAATTATGATGCTGTTAAAAAATGTTCACAAATTTGATTGTCTTACGTTCTCCACAAGTGCACCAAAAATAGCATGATATTTCCAGTAGGGGATGCGATACTACTCTTTCATGATCTATTTCTTCCACTCCTAATAGTTGTGGGCTTACTCTTTTTCAAAAGGTAAGTACTATTGATGTAGAAAAAAGATTAAGCAACATAGAACTTGGGAAGCTCGGATTCGGTCAAGATCCGAACAACAATGAGCACGCAACGACTAGTAAAAGGGGAGAAAGTTGACTTTGCCCTGACTTTCTTTACAAGAGTTTCTATGAACCATAACAGGGCCTCATAACCTCATTGATGTAAAAACAAACAGCTCTAAAAAAGTGCGGTGATTATATCCAAAATTGTTGTAGGATTACTTTCTGTAAGATGTGGCCCTTGGGACTAACTGAACCCCAGAAGCTAGCTCACGAGGGAGAATTCCGCAAGTCTATTTAAGGAGACTACTAGCGCATTTTCCAATTAATGTGGGACTGTAAATAAGCTATTGTTCCCCTTAGTTAAGCCTAATGCTATACAAGTTTGGTGAAAAGAAAAATATGCTGCTAGATTACCATGGATAAGCTTGACATTATTCAGGTCATTAATGCTTCACCTGTATAGTATTATTCATCACCTCTGAGCTTTCAGTGCTTCAGGTACTGGAAGTGTTGTCGAACCTCTCTCAGCAGTTCCATTGAATGATGCACTCCAGCAAGCTAAGGCATCTGTGTCAAAGGCTGAGGCTGATGTGCTCCTGAAGATAACACAGAAGGTTTGTTTAACTTATGCCCCCTCCCCCCCTTGTGTTGTCATACACGGAAATTAACCAGTTTTTTATTTCTACACAGATGCAAGAAGAAATTGATTACATTGAAAGCATTTTCAGCATGATGGTTAGGCTGGATGTGGTAACTTTCTTGTACCTCTGATTATTTCTTTTCTAATTTTGTTTTCTTTTAATATCTGTATGTTATTTAAAAGACAGGATCCATGTGTTTATTTTTACAATTGATGATAACCAAAATGAGCTTTTGCATCGGCGGGAATAGATTTTGAAATGGGTTCATAAGGCTCTGGATCCTACACTACTAACAACTTCAGCTTAAGTGTGTTCATTAGCGAGAATGAGATCTAGTTGGGTGAACAAGTATGGAATACTATAAGTTGTTTAGTGGCTAGCGTTGGGGCACTCAAGAATGATCCTGTTATACCTTACTGATTGGAGTACTAATTATTGGAGCAGATATGCTATGCCAATTGTGACTGTTGCCATTTCTTTATAAAATGTCATAATATGACTGCTAACATCTGAATAATTAAAAGTTCTCACAAATATTTATCATTCTACTCTCTTTATCAAAAAAATATTTATTGTTCCGCTTTGTTCATATGTTAGTTTCTCCAACTCAGAGCCTTAACAATTTCAAAATTTGTTCGGCCTTACCATCTGAGGCCTACTCTAGTTTAATGCTCTTTGATCTATTATGTCAAGTAGAACATTGTTCACAAGTTGACCATTTAGTGGGACTTATTTGATGTCACGTATATTAAGTGTTTATTTTATTTGGTTACTGATGTTGTTCATTTTCATTGTCATTCCCATATCTACAGATCAACGCTAGAGCACGATACAGTCTTGCATTTGGAGGTGCTTGTCCAGATTTATTTTTGCAACAAGAACAGGATAGCTTTGTAGCTACTGATGCTTCATTAGACGCAAGAACCTCAGTGGCATTGCATCCTACACGGAAGAAATGGACAGTGTATCTGCCAAAAGCTTATCATCCTTTATTACTTCAAAAGCATCAGCAGGCTCTACAGAAGGCCATGAAAGATGTCAAGAATGCCAATGCGGTAAGTCACTCTCCATATCACATGCAGATGGAACATGGAAAGCTGTTAGATTCTCCTAGCATTTCAAAGGCTCCCTCTTATAGCCTGTCTTTGAGATATGGACAGATTGCAACATAATCTGGTGGGTACTTGCACCAGGCAATCTCTCTTCAGGATGGTTTTTATTTTATCAGAGAAAAAAGATTATCCATAAGTTCCCTATATGAATCTCCTGCCATTTGAGTTGGAAGCTATAAGAGTGCCGAGACTATAGCCGAGTTCCATGAAATATATTAAATTTTCTATTAAAAGATTCAGTTATTTATCATAATTGTTTTTGTGCCGTTGGAGCTCTTCTTGGATTAAATTAGTTACTTGTATGAGTGGTTAAGATCTAGTAAGATCCTGTTGTTAGTGTTTCCTCTTTTTTATTTTGTAATCTTTGCAAAAGGTTTTGTGGGTTTCACTTACCTGGTCAGCTCATATGCATGTAATTACTACTATGTATGGATCGGGTGTGGTTGTGGATTCTTTAAGGGTGGGATATGGCTTTTTAGTAAGCCTGTTCAGTATCTATTCCAATTATTATCTTATAGAGCCACCTTACTACCTTCCTTGACCAATTAATGCAACCTGTGAAGTCGATAATGTCTGAGGGTGAGGTTCTGGTGAGAATAGAAGTGGCAAGTGGATCTAAGTGGAAATGTTTTTGTATTCCTCTTCGTTTTATTCCTTTAATAGTTATTGGTTTGATAGAGAACTTTAAGAAAGTTTTGTTGGGACAATAAGTTGTTAGAAACTCTTTACTGCTCTCTTTTAGATGAAACAGTTACTGCTGCTGTTAACATCTGGGAATAAGTTTTTATAGGCCTCAGTAGAATTGTAAATCTAGAGATGCCATGACAATGCATCATAACAGCTTCTAGATGCCATGCTATGTTTGAATAGCCTTTCTTCTCTATTCTATCAGATGCTGGCTCCATTTGTTATATTCTCATAATAATTTTAAGGATTCTCATCATCATGATAACTTTGGGGTAATATGCACTTAATTGAGTTACTTTGAGTTCACTTAAAAATTCAGTTGGTCTTTTGTGTATAGGAAATTAGGAGGAGGAAGCAGCAGGGAGGAAATATTACTTTGAGAAAAGAAACCAATGTGAATTTACAGTCCTTGGAAGCAAAGGTAATTTTTTGAATGTGATCGCTGGCATTTGATGGTTTATGCAAAATTTCCATTGTAAATGAATGAAGTACTTTTAACGTGTTGACTTCAGGTTGCTAAGTTGAAAGAGGAACCACCTGTTCCTGTTGACATATATGTTGCTCACAACACTCGAGTTTTGGTTATAACTGGCCCCAATACTGGGGGTAAAACCCTTTGCTTGAAGACTGTGGGTTTGGCTGCTTTGATGGCAAAATCCGGTCAGCACAAGTACTATATATTTATATATTATACTTTGTTCGTCAAGTCAACCCAGAAAATGAAAACTTTCCTTGTACCTCAATATATCTACTGGACATTATATATTAAAACATCAAAAGTCATCAGTTACCAGTATCCTATGCAAAGAGGTAATTTAGAACCTATCAAAAATTTGAAACATGCTTAAATTTACTTTCCTGACATCCTCATCCATCTTCGTTTCTATGCCTCAAGATTATCTATTGTTGAATTAGGATTCCCGCCAAATTATTATTGTCAGTTTTTCCTGGCCATGTTTCTTGTTCCTCCATAAATCATATGCTACTTATACAAACACAAACTCGTTCTCCATTAAAACTTGCAACTTAGCAAGTTTTTTTAAAACTTTTTTTGTGAAGATGGTGTCCAAGCCAACTAACACGCCTCGGCCTTTCCACTAAGTACATGCATCCTCACACTAGTACAAGTTTTGGTTAACCTTGCTAACAAAAGGCTTAGGCAGATAGGAAGAAAAAAACATATGCTATTGGGATCCGACCTTGGATTTCCATGATCTTCACCTACGCCTCGGCCGTATTTATATTTTGTTGGTAATTAGATGCTGCCCAGACCTATTTAAGATTGTGTTTGAGGTCTCCTCTTGGTTCAAATAGATTGAGGAAATTTGGACTTGGTATTCTTTCACTGCTACCCTGCCATGCATTTGTTAATTGCTGTGTTATTCCCAACAAGCATATTAGTAGGTAGAATGCTTTCTAAGAACACGAACTCTAAGTTGTGCACAAAAGTACTTATATTTGTGTAATCTTGTATTGAAGTGCATAACTTTTAATGTTAGACTAGATTTGCAGGTCTTTATGTGTTAGCATCAGAATCAGTGAAGATCCCTTGGTTTGATTTTGTATTTGCTGATATTGGTGATGAACAATCCTTATCCCAATCACTGTCTACCTTCTCGGGGCATCTGAAACAAATTAGTGTAAGTTAAATGAAGTTCCCTCTGAAATTTCTGGGCCTTTTTACTAGCCTGACATGCTGTGGCCAAGTCGACTTTTCACTTCTTACTCTTTTCCTTGATGATGAATATTCGAAGCTATTTATAATCAAGAAATTATCTAGATTATAGTATAAAGGCTCTTGTTTAATTTAAATATCGACCACAATCCTGGTATATGGTTCCTCTGGTGTAGGATCTATCTTGCAGCTCTCCAGGAGTAAAGCACATAAATTGTAATAATGCAAAGGAAGTGTCAGCATTAGCTTAAGTACACATGTTACATTACATCAACCTGCTATATTTTATCATGGAACTTTTTGTCAAATCTAGGGGGAAAGAGGAAGGATTTTATTTTGTTTGTTTGAACCTCAGGTAATTGTTAATTATAGACAGTCCCAAGTATGGATAACTGAGGAGGCTTCTGTATTATGTTAACATATGTCAAATTCACTTTTGAACATGAATGGAGAAATTAAACTTTTGCGTGTGTGCTACATTTCATATGGTCTATTAGGTGCTATATGAAAGAAAATTGAGAGGCTAAGTTGTTATCAAGTGAAGAAAAAGGGACGAAAGACATTTTAGGTATTGAAGATTACATTGTACCAAGTAGCAGCATAATAGGTCTTCCGGGCCATTTACGGATATGATAGAGGGACAGTTAATACTGCTGGCCATAGGATGGTGTGATAGGAGCAAAGCAAAAATTTATAGGATCAATATGCGCTAAATTATTCCATATATGAAATATTATACCTGCTATATTACATTGATTCTGGCAGAGATGCTTAATATTTTGAAAGCAAAAGATTTTGAGATGATGAATCTGCTGATTTAAGAGTCAGAATTGACAATGAAGAAAGTGAACACCCAGTCAAGATAGTACGTCTGGAAGGTAGATTCATATTTGAAATGGTATGAGCTTAATCAAGGAAGGTGTATAGTCCTCCTTTTAGAAAAAGGGATGTTACAGAAATGAATAGGAAGAAACAAAGAGGAGGGTCCAAAGTTACAACAGATATAACTGTACTCCATTTGTTTCGAATTTCCCTTGCACAATTTTATATTTTGAGTTTCAAGATGATTAAACTTGTCAACATTTCCAATATGGTTGTTCAAGGACTTCTCTTTTTTAAGATAAAGAACACTTCAGAAAGTTATAAATGATCAAACTGTTAGTATCAGAATTCAAAATACTGAAAAGTGTTTGATAACTTATGGGCATGTTAGTCCGNAGAATTCTGATTTACATGCCTAAAAATCTGCTATATATCCCTAAATATATGCTATTCCTAATTGTAATATCTCTGAAAATATGCTACATTAATCTATGCTATCTCCTATCATCATTACACAAATATTTAGAATTATAACATAGATATGTACAGATATTTAGAATCTGTCCAATCATGCTAACATCCCCCCTCAAATTGATGCCGGTGGATCAAAAAGCATCAATTTGCCTACCAGAAACTGATGACGTTGTCGTGCCATAGACTTTGTAAACACATCAGCTATTTGAAGATCAGTGGATACATGTGGAAGAGTAATGACTCTCTTATCTACAGCTTCTTTGATATAATGACAATCCACTTCAATGTGTTTGGTCCTTTCATGATAAACTGGATTAGTAGCAATCTGAATAGCACTTGTGTTGTCAGCATGGAGAGGAGTGGGATTAGATTGAGGAAATCCAATTTCTGCAAGTAAACCACGAAGCCAAACAATCTCAGAGCAAGCAGTAGACATTGCTCGATATTCAGATTCGGTGGAAGATTTTGATACACGATTTTGCTTCTTGCTCTTCCAAGATATCAAGGAATCTCCAAGAAACATGCACCAACCCGTGACGGAGCGACGAGTATTAGGACATCCAGCCCAATCAGAATCACTAAATGCATTAAGCTGAATCTCAGAACCACTAGGAAAGAATAATCCACGAGTAGATGTTCCCAAGAGATATCGAATGATGCGACGGACAGCCACCAAATGTAGATGGCGTGGAGCCTGCATAAATTGACTCACTTGTTGAACTGCAAAAGAGATATCAGGCCGAGTAATAGTAAGATAATTTAGGCTCCCAACTAATTGCTGATACAAAGTTGGATCAGGAAGAAGATCTCCTTCCGCACTGCAGTACTTTACATTCAATTCCAATGGAGTATTTACAGAGGAAGATTCTTGAAGACCAGCCAAAGCAATCAAGTCCTGAGTATATTTGTGTTGGTTCAAGAACACACCTAAAGAATTATAATGAACTTCTAACCCCAAAAAGTAAGTAAGAATACCAAGATCTTTCATATGAAAAGAATCCTTAAGCTGCTGCTGAAGGCTAGTGATTAGTGAAGAATCAGTTCCTGTGATAATAATGTCATCGACATACACCAAAAGAAGAACACAACTAGCAGATGTTTTTCGAAGAAACAAAGACGAATCATATTTGCTCTGTTCAAAAGAGAATTGAAGCAAAGTAGATCGAAACTTGTCAAACCAAGCTCTTGGAGCTTGTTTTAATCCATATAAAAACCGCTTCAACTTGCATACATCTGATGTAGGTGATGAGAACAAACCAGGTGGGGGTTTCATATAAATATCTTCTTTGAGATCACCATGAAGAAAAGCATTTTTGACATCCATTTGATGAAGAGGCCAATTTTGTGATGCAGCAATGGCAATAATAGTTCGCACCGTAGTCATTTTTGCTACAGGTGCAAAAGTCTCCTCATAGTTTACACCATACTCCTGTTTGTTGCCAAGGACCGCCAATCGAGCTTTATACCGATCAAGAGTTCCATCAGAATTAAGTTTAATTGAATAAACCCATTTACATCCAATTGGACGGACATTTGGAGGACAAGGAACAATGTCCCATGTGTTATTTTCTTTAAGAGCCAAAAGTTCCTCCTCCATTGCTTTTTGCCAACATTCAAGCTTGGAAGCTTGTGAGTAACCTGTTGGAATAGAGATGGTGGATAAAGTAGAAGAAAAACCATACCGTTTAGGAGTTTGAGACACTCTAGTAGATCGCCGAGGAGGCTCAAGAGGAGCAGACCTTGAAGAAATCTCAGATTCTGGTTGTGGAGCAGTCTTAGGTGGCGGATCTGTTTCGGGATGGGGTAAAGTTGGCCGATGTCGTTCATACACAAATCCGGTTTGAACCGCTTAGAAGACAATGGCAAATCCTCAAAAGTAGGAAGAAGAGGAGAAACAGAAGATGATTCAACATGAGTAGGAAAGAAATACTGATTCTCAAAGAAAATAACATTTCTAGAAACACGAAATTTGTTAGAACTTGGATCATAGCAAATAAAACCTTTTTGTGAAGTACTATAGCCCATAAAAGCATATTTAATAGACTGAACAGAAAGTTTATTTTGTTGAAAAGGAGGCAGGTGCACGAAACAAACACAACCGAACGTATGAAAACTATGATAGCTGGGATGCTTATGAAAAAGACGATAATATGGAGACTCAAGATTTAACACTTTAGATGGAAGTCTATTAATCAAATAGACAGCAGTAGACAAAGCTTCAACCCAATATTTAGATGGAACAGAGGACTCAATCAATAAAGTACGAGTGACATCTAAAAGATGACGATTCTTACGCTCAGCAACCCCATTTTGTTGTGCCGTATATGGGCAAGAGCGTTGTGATACAATTCCTTTCTCAAGCAAGAAATTATTGAATTCATGAGACATATATTCTCCACCAGAATCAGATCTTAATATTTTGATGCATGTGGAAAATTGAGTCTCAACATAAGCCAAAAATTTCTTGAATATGGAAAACACTTCAGATTTAGATCGAAGAAAATACACCCATGTAAATCGACTATAGTCATCTATAAATGTCACAAAATACTTGAAATGAGCATGAGAAATAACTGGTGAAATGCCCCAAACATCACTATGAATGACATCAAAACACTTTGCAGCACGACTACCAAAATTAGGAAAAGGAAGAGTTTTACTTTTGCCTAATTTACAAGTAGAACAATCAAATGAAGCAACTGAAAATTGATTTTTATTTCCCAATAAACCAAAATTGGACAAATGAGACAACACAATAGAATTTGGATGTCCTAGATGTTTATGCCAAACCTCATTCTTAGTAGTGGTAGAAGCAAGAGCTAGAACACGAGGAATAGAAAAGTGTATAGGGAACAATCTTCCAACTTTAGGCCCTTTCGCAATTATTGTCCCCGACACCTGATCCTGCACAAGGCAACCATTACGAGAAAAATTCACATCACAATTGTTATCTACCAATTGGCCAACTGAAATAAGACTAGTGGAGAGCTTTGGTGATACAAAAACATTCTTGAAAGTTTCAGTAATATCCCCAACCTTGGTAATGGGTAAATTACTATCATTGGCAACCTGAATTTGTGTTGGACCATTATACTCACGGATGTTTTTGAGTATATTAGTTGAGTTGGTCATATGATTGGAAGCGCCAGAATCAACAAGCCAAAATTTAGATATTACCTCATTACCTTGCAGCCCCAAAGCTGAAAATGCTGACAAGATCATTTGTTGTACCATTTCAGGAGTAAGAACTTGTCCTACTGAAGACGAGTTATCTGTAGTTGAACCATTTATCCCAACTTGAAAAGCATTTGCCCTACGGTTTTGAGGACGTGTGGGACACTCTTTGATAATGTGTCCTTGTTGTTTACAATAATTACAGAACTTCTAGCCACAATTGCTAGCAATATGACCATATTTCTTGCAACTGTAGCATTGAGTTCTAGCCATATCCATGCCCTTTCCTTTCCCTTGAGCTGCAAATGCGACAGTGACAACATTTCCTTGATGAAAAGCATTGTGTGCAGAGACGCTGCTCTTCACGAAGTAATTCCCTAAAACAGACATCCAACGATGGAGATGGATCACGGTTCATCAAGTTGGAGCGAACATTTTCAAATCAGATCGTAATTTCATCAAAAATTGATCTCGCTTGCTTTGTTCATGAACTCCTTGAATGATGGAGATAGATTCAGAAGGTATTGTAGCATAAACGATATCGGTAAATTCAGCCCATAAGTTCTGAAATCCAGAGAAATAATCTTGAACCGAGAGACCTCCTTGAGAATACATAGCAATTTCATGCTCTAACTGAAAGCGCCTTGCGCTATGGTCTTGGTTGTAAACCTTTTGTAAATAATCCCACATGGCCTTTGCTGTCTTGTATGGCCTGAGATTAAGAACAATAAGAGGGTCAATTGACCCTAAAAGCCATGTCATCACCCGAGCATCTTTAACCTTCCATTGACCGAGCTTTGTAGGATCAGTAGGAGTAGGATCACTTCCATCTATATGTCCCCATAATTCTTTTCCGGTGACAAATAGTTGGAATTGAAATTCCCAGGCAGAGTAATTTTTTCTTGTGAAACGAACATAGAAGGACTCAAACTGATATGACGCCATGTTCTTGACAAGTTAGGGAAAATAGAAATGCAATAATACAAAATAACCAAAATGACCAAGACTGAGATTCCAAGATGCCTAAAATTCCAAGATACTTAGGACTTACTGTTGACTAAAAAACAGTAAGCTGAACCAAAACTTTCAAAAAAAAATTCTGAAAGAAACCACAGATGAAAGACACTGAGAATCAAAGCACTGAAAAAGGCTCTGATACCATGTCAATTTTGCTGAATGATTTCTCTCAAATGAGAGTTCTTCCATTAAATAGAAAGAATTCTGATTTACATGCCTAAAAATCTGCTATATATCCCTAAATATATGCTATTCCTAATTGTAATATCTCTGAAAATATGCTACATTAATCTATGCTATCTCCTATCATCATTACACAAATATTTAGAGTTATAACATAGATATGTACAGATATTAGAATCTGTCCAATCATGCTAACACACTTCAGAAAGTTATAAATGATCAAACTGTTAATATCAGAATTCAAAATACTGAAAAGTGTTTGATAACTTATGGGCATGTTAGTCCGTGAAAAGTGTCTAGATTGGATGAACTGGGACAAAAGGTGAAAATATTAGGTAATAACTTCTGCTAAATAGTGAACATCCCTGGATAGAGCTACCAGAGAAAACAGATTATACGTTGACGCCATAAAGAAGATAATGCTTGGCTGAGTGGCATGTGATATTTAAGTTGTAACCATGCAGATTCGAACTGCCTAAGCATTATGTATTGTTACTGGGTATACTTACTGAATCAGTTGGTATAGTTATAAGAGGTTGTTTCTGCTTCCTAGGAATTCTTTAGCATCCTGCACATGAGGCGTGTTGTACAGGCTATCAGCTACCTTGATGGACTGTTTTAGCGGAATTTGGCTCATCAGTACTTCAATGGTTATATGAATTGCTAGATCTCTTCCCAATATTAGGTTATTTGTTGTCCATGATGCTTGACGATTTTGAAAATATTATCAGGAAATGCTCAACTCCCTTTTCAAATGCTCTTTTGGCTTTTCTTTTACTAAGATCTTCCTTTTCCCAAGGTCAATATTCAAACCAACCTTGTGAATATTTGAGGTTGAATGTTTCATGTAAAATGAAGCATAAGGTTAAACTTATTGTTACCATTCTTTATCAAAGACAAATCCAATTCAGTGCATTTATCAATTAGTTTAACTCTTGAATGTGTCTCTAATGATATCATTGACAGTTATTCTCCAGCTACAGTTAATGTCTATGGCTTTAAGGTGTTCCTTTTAGATCCAAATGCAGAAATTTAATATGATTTCTTGTCCAAATCTGCAGAAAATCCGGTCTCACTCAACAGACATGTCACTTGTGCTATTAGACGAAGTATGTACTTCAGCAGTTCATTTGTTCTTCCAGAGACGCATGCTATGAACAAGTGAAATTATGCATGACATGAATGGACATTTTCCTTCATAAAAACCATAGTGTGTATTCTTCATCTTGTAGGTAGGGGCAGGGACAAATCCTCTAGAAGGAGCTGCACTTGGGATGTCATTACTGGAATCTTTTGCACAATCTGGAACTTTGTTGACTATAGCTACAACACATCATGGAGAACTTAAAACCCTTAAATACAGGTGCTCAATGCTAAGATGGAACTTTTATATGAGACAAAAGGCTTACCTCCTCTAACATCATGGTGCTACAATGTACTTGACAGCAATCATGCATTTGAAAATGCATGTATGGAGTTCGATGAAATGAAGTTGAAACCAACTTATAGGATTCTTTGGGGAATACCAGGTTGTCCTTGTATCCATGTGGTAGTTTCTTGATTAGCTTGGAATTTCTTATATGACTGATCATAGGATGTCATGTTCCTTCTTGTGGCAAAAAGAAGAGAAGAAATGATACTTCTTGCTTTGTCTTAAAAAGAAAAAAGATACCTCTTTACTCCCAGATCAAATATTGCAGGGCACAATCTCAATGTCACTGAATATTCTTCAAATGCAGTTTTCCTATTTATCATACTTCTCCAGACCTTTACACTTTCAATCATTACCAGATATTCCTCAGATAACCTTTTTTTAGCTCATCATAGAGATAGTACCAAGTAAAAGTGTAAAACCATGGTGTACTCCGTATCAATTTGTACACTATGATTTAGTAAATCAGCATGAGTTTTGGGATTGCACAATTCTGTACAAAGTGCAGGCTGTCTATGATAAGTTGTTTATTCTGGTTCAAGTTTACCTTGCATTATCTGATACGCAAATTCTTATTCCGTTTTCAAAAACTGGATCTACTCAGTAGTTGCGGAGTCGAGAGCTTTCTTGTTTCAGCGTTAATTTTTTTTATTGTTTCTTGTATTTTGGGCTCTAGTATCTGTTTTAAATATCTTCTTATGCAGTTTCCACATCTGCATAATTCAATTTGATAGATATTTGAACCGGGACTGGGTCAAGCGGATGTACTCATTATCCGGTTACCTTTTTACGTGACCGGGCGAAAGGGGCTGGGATCCAATGACGAGAAATCAAGGATAATTGTATATTATTATCCGTTGACAAATTTCAGAGGATATTCTCTCTAAAGATGGCACAATTCAAACTTACTATAGATAGTTTTTGATTCTTTGATGTCTTATCATCATGAGGTTGATCGTATCATTGATTTTTTGTTAGCATCTCTGATTTTCAGACTTCTCCAACTGCAGGGAGGTCAAATGCAATCAATATAGCCGAAAGGCTCGGGATGCCTGATGTCATTGTGCACAAGGCTCGTGAACTTTATGGAGCTGCTAGTGCAGAAATCAATGAGGTACTTGCATATGATACCATTAACTTAGGTATTCAGGATGTTGATACTTGTAATTGATAAAAGATTTGCATGGCATGTTAATAGTTAGCCTTATATTGCTACTGAGCATCCTTTAATTTTTATCGAAAAATACATAAGTTGCTCCTTAAATTTGTCCTAAAAATCATTTACACACCTTAACTTTATGGGAACCCTCTTACCCCTTAGTATTGTCTAAAGTGAGTCTAATACCTCCTTGAAAATAAAGAACATGTCTTGTGCTGGGTCATGTTTTGCACGCGAACCATGTGTCAGTTGCTGCTTTATTATATTTTTCACTGCTTTTCCTTCTTTTTCAGCAGCTTATTACAAAATGAGTCCAAAGTAAGTGATCTTCTCTTTTACTGCCAAACCTTTCGCCACTGCCAAATTATTTACCACTCAAATTGGAAACAACTTTTAGCTATTTGGATTATCATATGATTTCAAAGGCAGATTAGCTTAAAGATCAAACCAGAGTCGATCATTTCCTTATCTTGCTTCTTGGTTTCTTAATTTTTTTCAAAAATCAAACTAGATGCAAATTGAGTAGTTATTTTGTATCGTCAGTGTAAAGCTTTGACGGAACCAGAGTCACAGTTACCAGCATAACTGACTGTAATACGGGAACAGGGGACTGGAAAAAGCTCCTGCTTGGGGTTCCGAAACGTACTTAATGTCCTGATATTGGACCCAAAAACTGCCGTTATTTTTCTTGGCACCATAAAACCCGATACTTCAGAACCAAAAAGGATAGAGAACCCATCTCGTCGGAAAAAATGGCACCTGGCCAAAAAGAGTTGCTGCTGGCCAACGTTTAAAAAGGAGATAAATCAGACTGAAGGTGGAAGTGAAACGTGTTGTGTAGTGAAGAGAGTGAGGCGGTAAAGTAGTGGCTGTAATTTTGAAATGGTAGTCACTTCGAGTTTTTTTCTTAAAGAAAGCTGGTATGGGGAAGATGGAAAAAAATAAGAGAGTAAAGAATAAGAAATGATTTATTTAAAAATAATTAATTTGTATAATATCCAATTGAAAAGCAACACATGTACTTTTTTGTCCGCTTTTAGTGTTCTTTTTCCTTTCACGTGCGTATAGGAAGGGAAGACAATTTTTTGCCACGTTGATTCTCGGGGGTGATTAATATGTAATACTTAGAGCGGGGTGATAGGTCGCCCGTAAAGTTGAAGTGGGTAAATGACTTTTCTAGACAAGATGAATATAATTTCCTATTTTTATTCAATAGATTGCTTACCAAATCCTTGGACTTATTGCCACTTCATAGAAACATATACACCAAGAAATTTGCTGACCTGTAATTAGCTACTGTTGATTTTAGTTTCATGAGTAATTTCAATTGGTTCTCGAAAACAAAAGTTCCTTTCTCATCATATGCTCTTGATAGAATAATGCGCAAGAAAAGTATTTAATTCAAACACAATAATAAGTCATTTTGACATCAAATTTGTGCATCTGAACATGCACGAATCTGATTTTCAAGCACTTTGATTTGTATTAATTAGCAGGTGCTTTTCTAAGACTTTTTGCTAACATTGTAATGCAGGTTATACTTGACATGGAGAGATTTAAGCAGAACTTTCATGAGCAAGTTCGTGAGTCACAATGTCTTCTTAAGTGAGGATCCTATGTTACCTTTGCTGATTCCATATACCCTCAGTAATCACCAAAATAGATCTATCCTCCTTATGCAGTAGTTTTGGTCGTTGAAACTGTTTCAATATTGATTTTGTTCCATTATAGATCTCAATCTTCTCTCCGTTGATAGTTGTTTAGCAAAGGGATCTGATCCAACCAAATCAAGAAGCAACAAGTTAAAAATGGAAATAAATAACAGCGCTCTATGGCTATCAGATGCCTGATCCTAGTTACTGAGATAGCCTAATACTAGTTGGCCTCTACCTGAACCTAAGATGCTAGAGAGAGAGAGTGTGTATGGATTGAAAAAACGAAAAGAAAAGGAAAGATATGGGGTAGTAGAGGGTAGTTGAAATATGGTAACTACAGTAACTCTCACCTGCAAAAGCAGAGAAACAGTGACAAAAGTCTGGCAGGTCTGTGGTTATCAAAAAAAAGTCTGTCTGGTCTGCAGAAGCAGAGAGCAAATCATGAAAGTTATGGTAGTGGGAGGGAGCAGTAGTAATTGGAATGTTCAGATTGGCGGCAGACTGGTGGCTGTTTGATGGAACAGATTTCAAGTTGAGTTTGACTTATGATCTATGTTATATATGCTGATGGTGGCTGAAAAATTTAGTGAAAGCAGTTCTAATGAATACTATTACCAGAAATGCTCTTCATAAAAGAAATTACCAGAATATTTGACATTTCATTTAGGGATTGTTTTTCCCTTGGCTGCCTTTTGCTCTTTTTTCTTGCAGTAAACTAACTATCAAAAATCTCATGTTGTGTGTATTTGTTCTCTGCCTTTTGGTTTAGGCTCACTAAAGGCCTCCATCACAAGTTGCTTATTGCCAGAAAAAATGTGAAAGAGCACAGCATTAATCAAAGATTCAGAAAGGAACAGGAAATAGCTGAAGCAGCTGCAGTAGCACGATCTTCCATTCAAAGGAGAGCACGACAATTTCGTGCAATTTCTAGTCAACCATCCCAGAAAATATTGGGAAGTAATGGACACACATCATCTATGAAGAGTGAAGCTAAAGAGGAAAAAAGTGAAATTTCAGAAGCAACTCCTGCTGTGTACTCCCCCCGTACATCCAGGCTGCCTGTTTCAGGTAACATAATTTCTTTCTTCTTTCTTTTATGTGATGATCATTATTGCTTGTCAACGGACAATGGCTTGCTAGCATCTATTATATTTTCTTGTTTTACATGGATCAAAATATCCACAATTGGTTGCAATGATCTGTTTTGCCTATATACAGCCAAGAGGAGGAAACTTCCCAATGTTGGTGATTCAGTCCATGTTCCTTCGCTTAACAAGCAAGCTTTAGTCCTGAAAGTCGATCCTTCTAGAGAAGAGCTTTTAGTCCAAGCTGGTAACATGAAGCTTAAGCTTAAATTAACAGATGTATTGGCCTGAAAGGTGCCCGCACCAGGTAGGTTTTTCATATCTCCATCCTGCAGTGAGAAGTGTCCTTGGGAGTCTGGGACTGGCATTTGAAACCGCCTCCCGCCACCTGCAAATGGTATGACGGGACAGTTAAACTTGCTAAACGTGAAGTAAGAATGGTCGATAGTTATATTTCCTTACTATCACGTTTAATAATAAATAAGTGCAATGAGCTCGGGATATATCGTATAGCCTGAGCATATATCCAGTTACCGGGATGCATCTCATGCTATTTGACTAGGTACTCTCACAACTGAGATCTAGCATGCCCATAAGGAATTGTACTCGGTTTTCAGCTGCACCACTTTCACGGTGTTATGGCTTTTTAAGAGGATGCCTCGAAGAGAAGGTTCCATCAGAAAATATGCCCAATGTTGGCAAGCTAGCAATAATTTTCAGTTAAGTGCATGGGGTCATATGCAATGCAGTGTATCAGGCCAAATACGACATCTCTTTGAGCTCCGGGCTATACTAAAGTTATGGGGAACTTTTGATTGCTCCTCGTTCAGGTGTACTTGTATTTATTTGAGCTTGCTGGATTTGATTAAAGTCAACTACTAGATTCTGGATGACATCAATTTATTTGAATTAGGTTGACTAGTTGCCTTGATTGGAGTGTACTTATTACTCTAGTAACTTCGTTGTGTACAAAAACGTACAGATTTTATACTTCTAAATGAAGTTTAGATCTAGCTAATTAATTAGTCGCTCTTCCCTAGTTCCACCTTTAATATTCGACTGCAGCCTAAGAGTGTGAAGTCCTCACATGCAATCCCTTCGTTCTTTTAAGGTTCATGTAAATGCCTGATATACAACTGTCATTATTAGTATTTAGGATTGCGGCCCGCCAGGCAAAACAAATTTTAAAAATAAAAACCATAAGTTTATGTCCCTTCCCTGCATCTTCCATAATATGAGATTTGAAGCACATATTATTTCCAAGATTCTGACATTACATCAATAAACATAGAATGCGGATGCTGCGTTGTTAGGAGGAGTACAGAAGAGATGGACCAAGGCTACTTCCTTATTTTAGACATCGATAAATATTGAGGAATTCAGTCTTATTCTTCTTGCCAAGCTTAGTTTTTAAAAGAACAAAACATTATTGAAGATGGCATTACAAGGTACGAAAGCAGTTCAATGCAACTTGGATTGAATCTAAACTGCTCTCACTCTTTTTTACTACAAGAAGCTAATAGTACACCCCACCCCCATTAATAGGATCATACTAAATACTGTACTGTGATTTGACATGAAGATACCTAAGCCAACAGTACCTAAACTACCTTGTCGTCAAGCAGTCTGCTGGTTGTTTTCATCAGCTGGTGCAACCCATCCAAAATCAGAACTTACATCCAAGAAATAAAGCATGATAACCAGGAAGATGCAGCAGAGAAACATAGGAATAGGTCCAAAGATCCACAAAAATAGTGGAAACGAAAAATAAAATGCACGTAGTCCAAGTGACCAGAAATAGCTGCCTCTATTCACTGTCCTCCCTACATACTCCGCCGTCGCACAATGCCTTGACGAATCCAATTTCTTGTAAGGCACGTTGATGAGTATGCTAGCATGACTATAATACCTAATCGATTGCACATTAAACAAAAACGCCACCATAAAACATACCAATATTGAAAAAAACTTAATTGACAAGCAAAACTCGCTCTTATCCCCATAAACATGAAAACCAACTGAACGACCACTGCTTCCGCCCGTCATTAAGACGGCAATGAGAGAACTGAGCATAATCGCCGTAGATGCTAAAAGCGTCGAAGCCATTATGTTGTTCCTTAGCGTTTGTACTGCTAGAACTCCATTCTGAGACGATTCCTGTTACATTCAATTGATTAATTATTTAGTTAATAAGAAAACTAGTCCGATCCTAATTAATTAATTACCTCCATCCTAGCAAGAACCCATAAGCGACGATTAATAGAATTGATGCCAATGACTGTGTGAATTGGGTGTTTAAGAATGCGTTGAAGAAGCCATAAGTGATAAGCAACCATGATAAGTAGGCCTAATGGTACCAACACGTAATCCAAAATTTCTTTCTCCATTTTGAAATAGAGTGACGATTTGAAGTTAATGGTCAAAACTCCAATTGTGTATTGGGTCTATAAATTCTACTGCTCCCTACTCCGGCTTTTTAGGCAGGGAGAGGGGGAATTCGGTGGTGCATCGTAATCCCAGTAAAAATTAAAGACATCGTCAGCTAATCGTTTATGTATATTACTAGCTTGATACATTGATAATCTCTTACTCCCGTCCACCTTTACGATACTTGTTTAGTTTAGTATTTTTGTATCTATTTTATCCTTGTTATCAATTTCTAATACATTTTTCAAAGCATTAAATTTAATATATTCAAAATGTTACTCTATTATTTATTGNTTACCTCCATCCTAGCAAGAACCCATAAGCGACGATTAATAGAATTGATGCCAATGACTGTGTGAATTGGGTGTTTAAGAATGCGTTGAAGAAGCCATAAGTGATAAGCAACCATGATAAGTAGGCCTAATGGTACCAACACGTAATCCAAAATTTCTTTCTCCATTTTGAAATAGAGTGACGATTTGAAGTTAATGGTCAAAACTCCAATTGTGTATTGGGTCTATAAATTCTACTGCTCCCTACTCCGGCTTTCAAGGCAGGGAGAGGGGGAATTCGGTGGTGCCTCGTAATCCCAGTAAAAATTAAAGACATCGTCAGCTAATCGTATATGTATATTACTAGCTTGATACATTGATGATCTCTTACTCCCGTCCACCTTTACGATACTCGTTTAGTTTAGTATTTTTGTATCTATTTTATCCTTGTTATCAATATCTAATACATTTTTCAAGGCATTAAATTTAATATATTCAAAAGAGTAATATTAAAATATTACTCTATTATTTATTATTTCTTAAGGTGTGTGTCAAGTCAATATTGGACAACTATTTTTGGACGGAGGGAATAATTAATTTTTCACTAAATTTTATTTAGATACTTGAGTTATACTCCCTCTGTCCACTTTTATTTGTCATGTTGCACTTTTCGAAAGTCAATTTGACTAATTTTTAAAGTTAAATTAGATTACGTTAATTCGATATTTTTTTTAAAAAAATTAGATATTCAAAAACTATACGAAAAGTACTATAAGTTGCAATTTTTTGCATATCAATATGATGAAAATATACATTGTAAAATGTTGGTCAAAGTTCTTATTGTTTGACTCTAAAAAAGGAAACCATGACAATTAATTGTGGACAAAGGGAGTAGTACACTACTCCCTTTGTTCCTATTTATGTATTGTCTTTATTAAAAATAGATGATCCTTAATATTTGTCATTTCACAAAAACAATGCATAAATGATATTATTTCTCCTATTTTACCCTTGAGAGTTACTAATCTTGAAAATATGAATTTAACCAACATAGGAAAACTAAATAAATTAATTTATGTTCATTTTTCGAAACATGACTTCAAAAGAATACTAACAAAGGATACAATGGTAAATTTATATAGTTTCTTAAGGGGCGTAAATCTAAAGTTTAATACTAAACAACCAGAAAATTTGGCCAGAAATTTAAAAAATCTATAATAATTTTTTTATTTTAAAATATAATGATCTTTTCCATTTTTTAATTAAAAAAATATTTAAGTTAAAAGGGTAAAAATGTTCAAAAAAATAAAATAACATAGGTAAAATACCATTCTGGCCAAATTTTCTAGTCAAATTTTGATTAAATAAATGAGCACATGATAAAAGTATTTTTATTAGAATTTTGAAAAGAAATGGTACGTTCTCATATGGCATTAACAATGACTACTTTAGAACATGCACAAAAAAAGTCCAAAATTTGATTTGAAAATATATAATAAAAATGTTTTATCATGTATATTCAAGTCCTTAATTGAAAAAGACTAATTTAAATGGTTATCGATGTATAGCCCACACGAAAGCACAAGAGAACGTTGAGGTGAAAAGAAGAAAGCAGTATATTCTGATTTCTGGCATCTTTATTCTGAGGTAAGTGATTTTAAGAGATTATTATTTTGGATATCATTATATTGTCGCCAAAATGAGTAATCAAAAACCCAACAGCATCACCTTTTACAAAAGTTTTTATACATTGTAATTGCCGAATACATGATTATTCATATTCAAAATAATTATTTCCCTCTTAACTGCTCTACTTGTCAAATTTGATTTGGCATATTGGAAAACAATTATTGATATAGGTACTTTGTCAAACTATCTCTATTAAATAATATTTTGTATTAAGTCTTGAAAAATAATTTAGAGAAAGAGTATTTAATATTAAGGGTAAAACATAAAAAAAATATAATTATCTTTTCTTGATTTATCAAAAGTGGCAAATAAAAATAAAAATATATTTTAAAAATAAGAGACAAGTAAAAGTAAACGGAGAAAGTAGAATCTGATTTAGTTCTAGCAACAGTAACAAGATTTACAAGCCATGGATAAATTAATACTCATAATATTCGTCACTCAAGTCACTTTTTCATCGGTAAATTAAATAAGCCTGAGTCAAGGTATATTTGGTCTTTTATGTCTTAACTAATTTTCAACCCGCTCATCTGAAATGTTTTCAACTAAAATGCACACACATAAAAAGCACACCGGAACTTTCGAATGAGAATTCGATTCTCCACATTTTAAAATTCTTTTAAATATATTAATATTAATTTGAGATTATTTAAGAAATCAAGCAGTTTAATTCAACTTATATTGAATCAAAACTGCTCGATCTCTCACTCTCTCATTATGCAGTCTGCTGCTGAGTCTCCTCATCAGTTGGTGTAACCCACCCAAAATCAGAACTCACATCCAGAAAATACAGCATAAAAACCAGGAAAACACAGGAGAGGAACATAGGTATAGGACCAAAGATCCACAAAAATAGTGGAAATGAAAAGTAAAAAGCACGCAATCCAAGTGACCAGAAATAGCTGCCTCTATTCACCGTCCTCCCTACATACTCCGCCGTAACACAATGTCTCGAATTCGAAGAGTCCAATTTCTTGTAAGGCACGTTGATGAGTATGCTAGCATGACTGTAATATCTGATCGATTGCACATTAAACAAAAACGCCACCATAAAACATACCAATATCGAAAAAAACTTAATTGACAAGCAAAACTCCGTCCTGTTTCCATAAATATGAGTACTTATAGATCCGCCGCCCTTGCTTCCACCGGTCATTAAAACGGCGATGAGTGAACTGAGCATAATCGCTGTTGATGCTAAAAGCGTTGAAGCCATTATGTTGTTCCTTAACGTCTGTACCGCTAAAACTCCATTTTTCGACGGATCCTGTTACATTCATCGATTGCATGCAACAATTAATTAGTTATGAAATTCATCGCTAAATTAATAATCCGTAGGTAACAGAATTACCTCCATCATAGCGCGAACCCAGAATTGACGATTGATTGAATTGATACCGATGACGGTATGGGAAGGGTGTTTAAGGATGCGATGAAGAAGCCATAAGTGATAAGCAATCATGAAGATGAGGCCTACTGGTACCAACACATAATCCAAAACTTGTTTATCCATTTCAATGGAGTTTCAATATTAATGTATCAGAGCTGCAAAAGTAAATGTGTTTTGGGGGAAATATATTGGTGTAGTCTGATTTTACACAGCTTGTCCCGTGCCCTTAAATGCAGGAAGGAGAGTCCAATTGTGACACGAGTCCTTCCCCGGGTCGAGTTGTTCGGTGGTGAACCGGTGTCTCGTAATTTGCGTTTATATTTGACTTGATATACTTATTAATAACATCATTAATAAGATTGAAAAGTTTACTATACTATCCTTCGATTACAGTAAATTCAAAATTTTGAAAAAAGTTATTGAGAAATAAATAACTCCATACTTAACAATAAGGGGAAATATGTATAAAATACATAGGTTGCGGTTAATTTTTGAAACTAAACAATAAGATATACATCTATTTTTAATAATAAGGTGAGGAAATAAAAATAAACAAAAACATTAGAAAAAGAGAAGGAGGGTTAAGAAAATTGTAGAAATTTCATTTTTATTACTTATATATTTGATAAAATTGAGGGGAAGGAAGCCTCCTATTGATGGAAGAAAAATTTGTTCAACAAGAAAAAAGTTGTTTTTTGCTACTTGCTAGATGCCTACATCTAACTATATTAATTAAAAAGAATATATAAAAAATAGACATGTATAATTTAGTCATCTAGAGGGCCCAGGAGAAAGTGAGAAAACAAACAAAAAGTATATTCTTGGATCTCTATTTACGTACACTCAACTAATATATTTGGACTATTATTTTTTTCCATACATTTTGCTAGAAGAAGTTCGACTTGCTTAAACTTATTTCTGTATTAATTTATTTATGTTTTAACATGAAATTTGAGAAAATAAAGAAAAAAAATTAATTTTGTGATATTAAATTACAGTTAGGTTCAATGTATCAAAATGTCCTTTAATTTTATGGCCTAAAACATGTCATGTGAAAAGTTGAAACTAATAAAATATTGCCAACAAAAAAAATAAGTCATTCTTTTTTAATCGGAAAATAGAATTTAAAGAAGTTGAACATGTTATAATTATCGATATCAAATCATATAATTTGATATAATAATATCATACTTTTAAATATCGAAATTGAAATTACCAAAAATAAATAAATTAATAGATATCACAACATACCTTATACCATGCTCACCTCTAAAAGAAGAATTGTGCAAACTCTCACGATGTAAATAGTCTGCAAATCACATAGGGATATAAACTGCACTAGATAAACTCTATGTAATTAGTGGCGAATCCAGAATTTTCATTCAGAGTTCGAAAAATAAAAGTATAAACGTGTAAATAAGCCAATAAAAAATATTTAAGAAAGTAGTAGTATATAGTTCTAGTGGCGGATCCTTAATTTTTTTTGGATTTAAAACCACACTTTTAGCATGTTTTATAAAATAAAAAACTAAAAAAACGTGAAAAACAAAACTGAAACTAAAAAAAAAAAAACAGAAACTAAAAGGAAATAGTAGTATATAGTTTTAAAGGCAGACCCTTGAATTTTTTTGGGTTTAAAACCACACTTTTAGCATGTTTTATAAAATAAAAAACTAAAATAAATGGAACTGAATCTTTTAAAAAAAAAAAAAAAAAAAAAAAACTGAAACTAAGAAAGAAAAAAAGAAATATTCGAACCCTTGACGTTAAGCTTAATATTAAGGGACGTGCCGCTGGGCTATCAGTTTCTTTTTGTCATTGAGGGGGTTCAAAATATATATATCCACATAAATACAAAAATTTACCTTATATACAAGGTGTAATTTTTTACCGAGGGGGTTCGGGCCCCTGTATGCAACAGACTCGACTCAGAACGTATTGAGGAGGAATCGATTCCGGATCATCCATGTGAATGATCACCCTCCAAACCAACTAAGTTATCCCGAAGGACTATAACAATTCTGATTAACAATTAAACTTTTGTACGATTTCGAAAAATGATACAAAATTAAATCAATTACATTTATTACAAAAAAAAGTAACAAAATCAAAAAATATGATAGCAGAGGACTCTCAAACACATAGTAAATTCAACAAGTGTTAACTGTTAACAAACAACTAATCTGTATTCCTAATATTTCCTCCGTCTGAAACTAATTAAAAGAGGTATTTTATTGCTTTATAATAACATCTTCTCATTTAAATGATCACTCTAATAATATAGTAATTCGAGACGAAGAAAATATTAAATATTGGTAATAATATCCGCAAAATTAGTAAAGGAAGTTTCGTGTAGAAAACTGAACCATAAATCATATAATATAAATTATATGCAATACCCGCTGGGTGTCACTAACCATGGCTTGAAAGAAAATAAACCCAAGCCACTTTTGGCTAATAAAGCAAATTAGTATTGACTATGGTGTCTTAACTTTTTCTTTTCTTAATGCTCCCATTTTAACACCCCACTATTCAACAATGAAAAATGACCAATTCTTATGTCAGTTGTGTTATGCATTACTGGTGCTTTTTCCCATTCTATTTGCAAATTGATCATGAATGACGATAGGCTATTTGTATTATATTATAAAGTAAAGATAAAAAGAACCAACATGGAGAAAGTTCTCAGATACTAATCCTAGATAGGGAGAAAATCTTGTTGAAAGTGTTACACGTGAATGAGCCTTGCAGTCCGCTAGAACAAATTTAGTCGGGGCTCCACTATGAACTCCGGACACCGAGTGAGAAATAAAAAAAAGTTAGATGAAAAGAAAGTGATGTATTTGAAGTAGGGTTTTGGCTTATGACATAGAAGTTAACTTATAACTTTTTGATTTATTTTTGTTACTTTCGCTTAAAAATAAGCACTTAATAGCATTTTTTATTTTATTCAAATATTAATGAAATGATTAAAAACTATTCCAGCTTAAAAGCGCAAATCGTAATAGATTCTACTATAGTCACTACCCTCTGTGATGCTCTATTTCTCATATCTACTAGAGAAAAAGTTGATTTGAATTAAAAGAAAATTTTGCAATTCAATAAAATGGAGGTGGATGAGCTGAAGCAAAATTAAACCAAAGGATACCAAGGAAGCATCAGAAGAAGATTCCGACAAGGACCAACAATCAATAATAATTACCAAGGAGGCATCGCAAAGAAGTGATTATTTTTTATAATTAAATTCATAATAAATAATTTTTAAATTTATAACTGCACTGAAAATTTTCTATTATATGTCTTAATTCTTAAATATGTTTATACAAATTTTCATTAATAAAATGTGAATGTTTGTGTGCAAGTTACAACGTTTACTTTCAAGTAACTAAAAACAACAAATAAGGAACTAAAGAAAGCTAACCAAGCAAGGAAAAAGAGAAAAAGGAGTATTTTAGTCATACAAATACTTAAAAGAGGGAAAATGGAAAGAAAAAAGGGATGAAAAAAGTAAGCTAAGTTGCAATATGCATATATTATAAAGTATATACCATTAGTCAAAGACATTAAAATTAATGTCATTTTTTAGAGAAGAGTGATGAGCTAATTGAGTAAGAAATTTGTTTTACTCGATATGATTCGCTTATTAATTGGACTTGTAAGTATGATATTTTGAAGTACTGAAATTACACTCACGAATATCATCGAAAATATTTGTATTTTAAATTTAACTAAACTCAGAGAATCTTTTATACATACATATATAAAAGATTTAGTTTCTCTTTTTCTATTTGCAAAATCTTTTCTACGTTTTTGTGAATTTAATATTATCTCCTATATCCGTACTAAACACGAATAAATTTACTAATCTATATATAACATAAAGGAGAAACATAGACAAGGTGATGTGGCACCCCTCTATGGCCTCCATTCATATTTATCTTTTTTCTCCTTTTTTTGAGATTTTTTTCTTAATTCTTTTCATTAAATATTTTATTTATTAAATAAAAAACTAATCATATTTACTATTCTAATTATATCTAATGAGTTACAAAAAATCCTCATCTATTCATATTATCTACTTAAATAACATGTCTCTTCAACTTATTCTTATGGATTATTCTATAAATTACAATCATCCATGGAGATGTTGAATATTCATTTTTCATTTTCTCAATCTTTCTTTCTATTAGTGTAGGTTTTTCTCATTCTTTCTTTCTAATAGTGTAGTTTTTTTCTCTTTTTTTTTAAAAAAAAAAATTTCTTCATCTTTTTCGAAATCGTAGAAAAGATAGTGACATGATATGTTCTTTACTTTGATGAAGATCAAGGATATATTCTTCAAAGATTCATTATAAAGAGATGTTCACATTAATTTAGTTGAAGATCATCAAAATGAAGTTTAATTATGTTGAAAGATTCATCAAGAGAGATGATCATATTAGTATAAAGTTTGAATGTTTCAAATATTTTAAAGATTCATTAATGTATTGTTTTGATTTCAATATTCTAATATTTTGCCATGCTTGAAAGGTATATTATCTATGGTACATTTCTCATAGCTATTACATATTGTTGTACATAAAAATCTATATATAATATAAGCTAGATGTTAGATAAGTGAAGTTGCACCTCTTTTTGGCCAAAGATTCTATTTATTTTTTTTTCTCATTTTTTTTTTGACAATTTTTCATATTTATCTACTTACTTATTATTGTACAAAAAATAAATATATCAATTACTACTTCTCTATTTATTGTTATACTTAAATGTCTGAAAAAAATATTTACACTCATTATTATTCTTTGTTACAAAAAATTAAAGTCTCAATATTTACCACTTTAATATTTCAAATTATTTGTCTCTTTTTTATTGTATTTTTTTTCCTCTTTCAATTTTGTTAAATTCCAAGAGAGAAGAAGTTCATTTGTTTGCTTTCCTAATAAAACTTAAACACCCAACAAATGTTGAACAGTACATGATTATTTTTTTTGGTCTTCATTATTTTATTTTTTCCTTCTTTTATTTATTTTAAAATTCTTATCTCCATTACTTATACATGATTGAACTTTTACTTTAATTAATATTATTAACTCTTTTCTTTAAGTTTTCATATTCATAACCCCCAACTATTTAATTTCAAAATTTATGATACCTTATGATATTAATTTCTTCAATTTTGTCTATATAAATTTATATTTTTTGTTTCATTAAATTCCTACTCAAGATTATTATTTTTATTCCATATTTAAAATAGTGATATTCTATATTATTATTGTAGTATCAGATTTATAATTTAGTTTGACTTCATGAAAAGGCCCTTGGATATGGATAGAAGGGGTGCTTGATAAAAGCTCAAAAATAATTGCATTGATTATCTTATTTTTTGTCATCTTTGTTTTTGTGATTAAGGACTTGACAAAATTGTGTTGTTATTTTTCTCTTTTTACTTACTTTTTCATATGTTCTCTCTCTCTATATATTTTTTAATTTAGGTTCTTATAATTTTTTTAATTGTAGTAAATTATATTTTCATTTAGGCTCAAATTATTTATTTGTAATTTTGTCAGAACACAACTAACTACGCCAACAGACGTTATGGCTCAAAAGAAATGCATATTAAGTATTGAAATACGCAATTCTTAGATATTTCTTATGGTGAAGAACCATATAAATTTGTTCATTTCTTCTACTTCTAAAGAATTACCAGAATAATATAAGATATATACGAAAAATTAGCGATAGAGGTTTATTTAGATGATAATAAAAAATAGAGAAAAATAATTTTTTCGACGATAATGAATAAGAGAAAAAACAAGGACAAACAAATGATCAAATACCAAAGAAGAAATGAAATAGAAATATTTATCTCTTTTTCCTCCTATTTTTAATTTCATCATTTATTTTTTCGAATTAAATGAAGATTCATCAGATAGTAAATTTATCATTTGACAAAAATAAGAAAAATATCAAGTCCTTAAATGTGTTTATCTGAATTTTATGTATTAACATCATAATATATGATTATTTTTTTTAGTAAATAAGTCTTTTAATTTTGAAAAAATATTTGACAATAAAAATGTAATTCACTCCAGCTCTAATTCTACAAAATATTTGTATTGTGATTTTATCATTTTTCTTATTTCTATAATTAATTTTTTATTTCTTATATCATAATTACTTTTTAAAATAAATTTACATATATATTTCTTAACTGCACTTCGCGCGGCCAAATTCCCTAGTTAAATATAAACATCGTGCTCTTCTTCGTTTTGCATTTAGTGGAGTTATTGGTGGTCATATGAATTGGCAGTCACCCATTAATAAATTACCCACTTTAGCGCCACCAAAACATTAAGGAAAGCACATTTTTGACACAAAGTTCAATCCTTGAACACTACGCATGATGATTCCCTCTGGTCAATTAAAATTACAACAACAAACATTAATCAAAAGGATATTTGACTAAATTATTTTTCTAATAATTAATTATTAAATGACTTTTTGAAATACCAAAGATAAAGTTGGGAAGAAAACACCCACTCCTTCTGTCCAACAATAGGGAGGATAAAAGTAAAATAAACACAAAATGATAAATTATTTATTGATTTTATAAACNAAAATTCGTAATTGCACTCCTCTATATATATTTCGAAATTCACCATTAAACACTTATGTAATTCCCCATGTTAAGATTCCAGATACTAATCAATAAATTAAATTACTGACGAATTTAATTCAATGATTAATTTCCTTTAGAGCAACACTTAACTTATTTCATGTGCCAGATTCATAAATCTACCGGCCGGGTTTACACATGAAAACTTATAAGTTTCTCATGAAAAGGTGTATCATCAATCTCTATACTGAGACATGGATTCCATCAACTAACTAATTATTTCACCAATACATATTATCATCATCCAATCTACCAGGCATATTGACCCATCTCAGAATCTCACCTTTTAATAAATCAAAACGATAATTAATATATACAGATCATAATCGTTATATCAAGATTAAGAATATAAGTACATTTAACAGTTTAGAGAATATGTTTTTATCAGTCAATCTAAAACATCTATCTCTGCTCGGTCCCGTTCAATACATACAAAATGCACTAGCACGAGAAGTTAGAACTATACCATTCTCATAATCAAGATAAATTACATTTAATCTCGTACTACAATCTTTCTGATGGTTTTGTCCAAAATTTCCATCTACGATTGTGAACTATAACTTTTAATTTATAAGAATCGATGATTTAATCTTCTGTGTATAAGCTTAAACTCTATACACCAAATCATCTACTATATAAGTTAAGGACATATATGACAATTGATCTATTTAATGTAACACTTTATTGAATTGAATAAATGAATAAACAATTGTTCAATAATAATACTATATCAAAACGCATGATTAATAGTATATCCTAACAGTTACAACGTTTACTTTCAAGTAACTAAAAACAACAAATAAGGAAATAAAGAAAGCTAACCAAGCAAGGAAAAAGAGAAAAAAGGAGTATTTTAGTCATACAAATACTTAAAAGAGGGAAAATGGAAAGAAAAAAGGGATGAAAAAAGTAAGCTAAGTTGCAATATGAGAAAAAGCTCAAAATAGTCCTCCATCTTTGAATTTAGAATCAAAGTAATCCTTTTTTTTTAACATGGAGCACTAATAGTCCTCCATGTTTCAATAATTGATGCATATTTAGTACTCCCCTAAACAGCCGTCCAATTTTTGACGGCACTTTTCTTTGCACGTGAGAAATGCTTTCTGAACTCAAACCTTCCCCGTCTCTCAGTACATAATTTATTCACCATAGCTCTGTTTCTTTCATCTATATGCATAAATGAAACCGATCGAGAAGTAATATTCAATATGTCAGCGGTGTTTCAATGATTTTGAGGAATGCCTTTTTTTTTTTATCTCCTTCAATGGAAGTCTCGGGCAAAAGAAAAATTCTCCATTTGCAAAGCATTGGGCAAAAGAAAAATTCTCCATTTGCAAAGCATTCTTCATCATTATTGATATATGTGCATCTATAGGCAAGGTTTTTGCACACCAGATACTCGACCAATTGTCCCATTGATCATTTTGATTGTCCCAATTATGACATATACATGCTAAACATCAGTGAGCTCGAAGACAATTAGAGGCACGCGATAATCTAGAAGAGAAAAGATCGAGGCAGATTCAAGCTCTACCTAGCGGAAGTTTATCAAATGCAAGTTTTGATAGAAAATCCGAGATAAGAGGCGGAAAAAAATGAGCCAAAAGTAGTTGAGATCAAATAATTGAAAAACGGGTGTTTCGAAATGCGATCACATGTTGACATAGTATAGAATAATGTATCTTTTCATTTTGCAATGTAATGAATTTTGCTATGGAACATGATGTATGTTTGGTCCCTTGAATCTTCACAAAGAAATTTCCATATTTCAAATGAGAATTGCATCATGTTTGCACTAAAATTGCACCAAAACAGAAGTAGAAAAGCACCCAAACTGCACTACAAATTCACCACAACATCACCAAAACTGCACTAGTAAAGCACCAAAACAACACCAGAAATGCACCATACCTGCAGCTCCTAATTTGCACTAAAACAACACTAGAATTGAACCACAAACAATGGCAGATTCACACAAAAAATTACACCAGAAAAAAATTTGAAAAACAATAGCAAAATATAGTTTCTACTTGAAAAACAAGAGGTGATCTATTTTTTTGTAAAAAAAAACAATTGATCTTTAAAATGTAACTGCATTTTGTTGGATTGGTAGTATTTTTTCTTGTCCAACTTCAACATATCTCGTCCACATGTTGAATTATTCCGCCGTCGATAGAGTTTGTTCTAGGTTATTATTTTCGTCTTTCTCTTCTTTTTTTTCTGCCACTCAAACCTAGTTCATAGTAGGAAGTGAGAGACAGGGGAAACAGAGATTCAGTTTTGAGGGGAAAACTTTCTCACGTGGACAATTTATAAGTCCGTTAAATATTAGACAATTGTTTGATAAAGTATTAAAAGTGTACCAATTCTAGAAACACAGAGAACTATTAGTGCTCCATGTTAAAAGATACGGATTACTTTGATTCTAAACTCAAAGATAAAGGATAATTTTGAGTCTTTCTCTATTATTAAGTATATACCATTAGTCAAAGACAGTATGATTCCTAAAAAGTAAATAAATAAATAAAATTATTGTCATTTTTTAGAGAAGAGTGATGAGCTAACTGATTAAAAAATTTGTTTTACTCGATACGATTCGCTTATTAATTGGACTTGCAAGTATGATATTTTGAAGTACTGAAATTACACTCACGAATATCATCGAAAATATTTGTATTTTAAATTTAACTAAACTCAGAGAATCTTTTATACATACATACATAAAAGATTTAGTTTCTCTTTTTCTATTTGCAAAATCTTTTCTACGTTTTCGTGAATTTAATATTATCTCCTATATCCGTACTAAACACGAATAAATTTACTAATTAAATATAATCATCGTGCTCTTCTTCGTTTTGGGTTCAGTGGAGTTATTGGTGGTCATATGAATTGGCAGTCACCCATTAATAAATTACCTACTTTAGCGCCACCAAAACATTAAGGAACGCACATTTTTGACGCAAAGTTCAATCCTTGAACACTACGCATGATGATTCCCTCTGGTCAATTAAAATTACAACAACAAACATTAATCAAAAGGATATTTGACTAAATTATTTTTCTAATAATTAATTATTAAATGACTTTTTGAAATACCAAAGATAAAGTTGGGAAGAAAACACCCACTCCTTCTGTCCAACAATAGGGAGGATAAAAGTAAAATAAACACAAAATGATAAATTATTTATTGATTTTATAAACTGAATAAATATTTTGAATCATGTTTCATTTTTCGGCGCTAAAATAACAGATTTGCTCATTCCCACTAAAGTTAGTATTAGATCCGGTTGTCTTGGGCTAAATCTTAGTATCAGTCCATAAGGGTCAAAGTCAACTAAGTCTATTAATGAAGCAAATTCAATGACTTGGTAAATACACTCTCCAAGTCCTAAACAAGTTGTGTATGTAATAAAGAGAGAAGGAAAGAAAAAGAAGAAGCATGGTTTCGGTGCAAATTACATCCGTGGCGAAACAGAAGAACACATTTTGTAGTTGCTAGGAAAATATTACGGGGCGTTTGGTTAAAGTATAAGAGGCATGTTATTTATGTATTATTATATTTGGTAAAAGTATTGTAGAACGTTGAAAAGTCAAAATGACTATACTATGTTTGGTTGATAGGTTTCTAAATATGGTATAAAAATTATTCATGTATTAATTTTATACGGTGTTTAAATGCATTTTTTTGTAATCCTATATAACTTATGAAGGAATCTATGTATAAATTATGTAGGATAGAAGGTAAAAATGTTATGTGAGTATTAATTATACATGTATTAAAATGATATGTTACACATTTACACCTATTAATTTATTTAAATCTTTTGTATGAAAACTTTACATAACTATTCTACTTTCCCAACCATTTTTGTTTCTTATTTTCTTTTGTATACAACCAACTTTTTATTTGTTTTCATTTAAAATCAAAATATAAATATTTTATTAATATTATAAATCGGAATGTATAACTTTGATAGCGCATATGCTGATTATATATTACTAAATATGCCCACATATTTAATTATCATGTATTAATATTTTTATTTAGAATGTGGATTTATATATAATTTACATATTTGGTATACTCAAATGTATAAACAACACATGCAGCATATTGATAGAAATTTACATTATATAAAATAGAATAGTATAATGTACTTGAAATATATTAATAATATTTTATTTTTATAAGCTTTAAACATTAAAAAAAAAAATCCTAGTTAACCATAGAGAAAATTCCTTTATTTTTTTTAGGGAAATTTATACTATTTACTTGCTTATTTACTTATAAATAATATATATTAATTCTTATTAAATTTAATATTGAATAGTTAATAATTCATATGATGTAATCTTTACATAACTATTAACTAATACCTACATAACTAAACCCCACTCTTAAACCCTACATAATTAAACCATGCATAACTAGTACCTGCATAAATCTAACCAACAAACAAACGGCCCCTACCACCATAGAGAATAAAGTGCAGCAACATACCAAGTATTGATCCCACAAGTAGGTCTAGGAGGTTAGTGTGCGCGCAGACTTTATCCTTACAAGGTAAAGAGTAATAGCCTCTACAGCAAAGAAGAACCATCTAACAATTGTCAGTATGCAACCATATAACTAGTTCTTACAACACTAAATCAAAACACTAGGATACACACCCCAACAAAAAAAAAAGTAGAATCACATGCAATTCTTCCAAATAACGAGAGGATGTAGAGAAAATTGAACCACCAATCCAAACATTCCTTACAATCTGCAAATCATCCCAATAATTAAATAGCACGATCACACTGCATTGAGCTTTAATCTACACACAGCACATATGCATATGTTGCTTTTGAATGTAAAAGCAATTGCATATCACATTAGGAAAAACAACCTATTGTAACACCCGTGTCGGATCCTCAAAAAATGCACTAGTTTGGAGGATCTAATTGACCAAATGATTGACAATGTTTGTTTTTTTTTTTTTTGATGACAAGGGAAACCCGCAGCCGCTACCCTTTGGGCGCGCACAGGATAAAACCCCCGCTCCTATGCAATAGCTCGCAAACCACATAGGAGAGGTAACCCGCACTAGGTAAGCCCGGTGCGACCAGCTCGACCCAGAAGGCAAACCCCTTGCTTTCGCTGGCAAGGGGTTTCGAACTTGAGACCTCCAACATGGAAGTCCCAAGCCCAAACCACTGGGCCACCCCGAAGGGTACAATGTTTGTTTTTTTTAAAATGAAATACATCATATATGCCAGATATCAATGGCTTCAAAGTAGAACCATACATTTTAAGGAAACAAGCATACTAAAATTTTGCATGTTCAATACCCAGATAAAGCATAAAAAAAAAAACACAATGTTTGTTTTTTTAAAATGAAATACATCATATATGCCAGATATCAATGGCTTCAAAGTAGAACCATACATTTTAAGGAAACAAGCATACTAAAATTTTGCATGTTCAATACCCAGATAAAGCATGAGGGTCGTGGTGTATACTGACGACCCATGTAAAAGAGCCATTCAGCTACAATACAGCATCATTACACTACAAATGAACCCAATAAGATGCACGGCCAAACAAACTAAAACAATTTCGATTACAATTTTTAGACCAAATGGGNGGGGTTTCGAACTTGAGACCTCCAACATGGAAGTCCCAAGCCCAAACCACTGGGCCACCCCGAAGGGTACAATGTTTGTTTTTTTTAAAATGAAATACATCATATATGCCAGATATCAATGGCTTCAAAGTAGAACCATACATTTTAAGGAAACAAGCATACTAAAATTTTGCATGTTCAATACCCAGATAAAGCATAAAAAAAAAAACACAATGTTTGTTTTTTTAAAATGAAATACATCATATATGCCAGATATCAATGGCTTCAAAGTAGAACCATACATTTTAAGGAAACAAGCATACTAAAATTTTGCATGTTCAATACCCAGATAAAGCATGAGGGTCGTGGTGTATACTGACGACCCATGTAAAAGAGTCTAAACATGGTGAAGCTATGCTGAAAGAAGAGAATTAGGTGTAGTTGATGATTTGAAACAAGGGAAAAGAATCCTCAGAAACCTTTTTCAAATCACACACCCAACATTGGTTGGAGTGTCATTCGGCACTTGCAATATAAGCATTCATCATTGGATTCTAAATAAGTACAACTCTGTTCTAGTGGATTAACCCAACAATACATACAGTGAACTACTACAATTGTAAACGCCCAACAGATTCAAACTAGTAACTAGAAGAATTATCACGGACACTAGCAAAATGGCATCCTGCACCACAATAAGGCAGTCACAAACATAAACATACACAAGTGAAAAAATTCATACTTCTGTTAGTGATAGTGTTGTAAGAACCGTTCCGCTACAATACAGCATCATTACACTAAGAATGATTATGAACCCAACAAGATGCACTACCAACCAAAATAAAACAAATTTGATTACTCTAGTTTACCATTTACTTCCCCTTCGCGAAGCTCTCCCCCCCACCCCCCACCCCCAGCTTCCCCACTTTGCTTTCTTAGTGATTGAACCAACAACCTCAAGCTTGGGGCCTGGAGGAGGTGCTTACCACTCAAGCTTGGAGCCTGGAGGTGGAAGGTGCCTATTGCTCGAGCTTGTGGAGCCTGACACTGTCAAGCTTATCAAAGCATTTTCACTCATCTGTGTTTAATACCAAAATAACCTAAACTACAACAACAATATACCTGGTGTAATCACACAAAGTGGTGTCTAAACCGAGTGGAACTAAAAGTAGAGAGCAGGAAATAAATAGTCTAGCATGATGAAGCTATACTGAATGGGCTTTGACACAGTGGATTGAATCCCGACACCAAGTAATTACGAATTAAGGTGTAGTTGATGATTTGAAACAAGAGAAAAAAAAGAATCCTCAGAAACCTTTTTCAAATCAAACACTCAAACATTGATTGTAGTGTCATTCGGCACTTGCAATATAAGCATTCATCATTGGATTCTGAATAAGTACAACTGCACTGTTCTAGTGGAATCACACCAACAATATATACAGTGAACCAATACAATTGTAAATCCCCAATTGTAACGCTATAAAGCAAGTGAAAGATTTCATACTTCTGTTAATTACAGCGTTGTAAGAACCATTCAGCTACAATACAGCATCATTACACTACAAATGAACCCAATAACATGCACGGCCAAACAAACTAAAACAATTTCGATTACAATTTTTAGACCAAATGGGAATAACAGGAGAGCCCAACCCAAAAGACTAGTTTGATAGTGGGAGAACCTATTTATAGCCTAAAAATCCATTAGCATGTCTCTATTTATTCGATGAGGGACAATTGGCACATAAAGTAATTAAGGATTTAAGTGTAGTTGATGATTTGAAACAAGGGAAAAGAATCCTCAGAAACCTTTTTCAAATCACACATCCAACATTAGTTGGAGTGTCATTCGGCACTTGCAATATGAGCATTCATCATTGGATTCTGAACAAGTCCAACTGCACTGTTCTAGTCAAATAACCCAATAGTATATACCGCGAACCACTACAATTGTATCCGCCCAACAGATTCAAACTAGTAACTAAAACAATCATCACCGACACTTGCAAAATGGCATTCTGCACCACAATAAAGCAGTAACAAACATATACATACACAAGTGGAAGATTGCATACTTGTGTTGGTGATAGCGTTGTAAGAACCGTTAAGCTTACACTAAGAAAGAACCCAACAGCCTGTGCTGAAAAGGAAATCTTAGTAGATTAGCTGGTTGACTACCTAAATTTTCAATTTGTTGGTGAGGATTCAATTTCCACCTTGTAATCTCCTCCCTTTTTTTTTTGTTGAAACTGGTAACTTAATCCCCTCCCCATTTTCCCTTCCCCTACACCAAATTGAAGAAAAAAAAGATGCACTACCAAACAAAATAAAACAAATTTGAGTACTCTAGTTTACCATTTACTTCCCCTTTACAGAGCCTATCCTTTTTTCCTCCCTAGTAGCTCGCCCACTTTGGTCTCTTAGTAACTCGAACTCATAACCTCAAGGTTGGAAGTAAAGCGTGCTTACTACTCGAGCTAGCGGAGCCTAACACTATAAAACTTATCAAAGCATTTTCACTCGCCTTTGTTAATTACCAAAATCACCTAAACTACAACAACATACTGGTGTAATCACACAAAGTGAGGTCTGGGGACGATAGTGTGTAGGCAGACCTTACCCCTTGTTTCGAATCGACTGAAAAACAGTTCGTTAAAGGAAAATAACCAAAACTACGATTCTGAAATAACAGATTAATCCAGAACCCTCTACTACATGAACAATGAGGTAAATGCATAACTGCTAGACGCCGAACCCACTACTACATGATGAACAATAAACTAAATTAGCAATATCAGCTACACATATTTCATTATAGTAAAGAAATATGGTTACACAAGAGAAAACCCAGAATCCAGAGGGAACAAAGAAGAAATAACAACGAGCTCACCATTTTGGTGTTTAGGGAAGTTGGAAAATGTGAATTGGGAAATGCGGCGGAAAAGTAGGGTTTCAGCTGCGGACAATATATTGCGAATTGTCCAAAATACCCCACCAACTGAAATAATTAAAATACATTCAAATCATGAATATCGCACTAAATTTTCATAATATCCTAAGCTGCAAGCAATAGCTCACATTTTTTCTGAAACAAATAGCTCTCTTAGCTAACAAAATTTTTTATATGAAATAAGTCGAATCGGATATAAGTTTAACAACTTTTACAAATTAAATACTTCCTCCATTCCATATTAACTTAAGTTTTTAGCTCTTTTTCATTTTTCAAATTAACTTAAGTTTCCAATCTTCAAGAATATTTTTAAAATATTCTTCCAATTTTACCTTTTAAGTTAGTATTGGAATTAGTTATTATAATTAATGTTTAGTTATTTTTGACAATAATTAATAAGGGTAAAAATGAAAAATTATGTTCAATTTATGTCCTAACCTACTTTTTTTAAAAGATGTGAAACACATCAAAGCTTAAGTTAATATAGAATAGAGGGAGTATAACTTTAATAACAAGCATAAACTCCTCTTGTACTTTAGAAAACACTCATGGCTGACTTATGCAAATGTATCTTATTTAGGTTATTGTTCAAATTGTACGTATTTTATTAAAAGTTCTATAAATATAAATTTTGAGATTATTATTCCGAATAATGTTAGATTCAATTCAATATTTTCTAATATATTGTTTAACCTTATAGATAGTCTAATATTCGTATAACTTACAAATTTTTAGTACGAGCTTAAGTATTCTTTTAAAAAATAAATAAACGGGGGATATAACAGTGTCCCAATATAGTGTTTTCTTTTAACATTTTCAATTTGCTTTAAAAAAAAGATTATTCTCCTTTCTTTTGAATTGTAATTATCGGTACTTAACGATAAAGTTTGGGGCAACATTCCGACTATAACTACTGATACCCCTATAGTTTGAAACAATTACATTTTACTTAACTATTTAACAACTCCATACTAGATTTCAAGTTGGATACATGTGAATCACACTATAGATACACTTTATACGTATATCTGGAGTGATTCGCATGTATCCAAGATACCAGATACGCGAGCGAGATATGAGAGTGACGAGCAAAATGGTAGGGAAACAAGCGAGATTTGTCTATGTATCTTAGATTCATACGAATCACACTACATACATGTATTTATGATACCAGAAACGCGAGCGAGATATGAGAGTGACGAGCGAGATGAGAGAAAGACAAACAAGATTTGTCTATGTATCTTAGATACATGTGAATCACACTATATACATGTATATGAGATTACAAATACGCGAGCGAGAGATAAGAGTAGCGATGATATGGGAGGGAGGCAAACGTGATTTTTGTCTATGTATCCAAATACGTGTGAATCCAATTGAATACAATGTATCTTGAACAAATTACACATAATTTTGACCAAGACACATGTATCTTGACACATCAAAACATGGTAAGATTCATAATATTATAAAGAGCAACTTTCATATATAACAAACAAAAAAATCATATTTGTATGCTATAGCAAAATTTGCATAATTGCGCTCTATAACAAACATATATATGTATAATTCGCTATACATATACAATTGAAAGCTATGTCTATTTCGCTATACATATATACAAAAAAAAAGCAATTGTATAATTTGTTGGCTCCTCTTCAAATTTGTATAATTTCGCTGGCAGGCCATTTGTATAAATTGTTATTAGCCTCTCGTTTGTATAAATCGTTGACAAAAATATTTGTCTATAAAAAATCGCTCTCTCTTTCGCTTTATACAAACATAAATTATACATTATACAAACATAAATTATACATTATATTTGTATAATCTATGTTTGTATAAAACGAGAAAGACAGAAGAGAATTGGCAGGGGAATATTTGTATTGTATAATTATAAGTGTATAAGACGAATATATATGTATTTGCATGTGTATATACAATTTTCTTTAGCTTTATACAAAAATAAATTATACAAACATAATTGTACATTATATTGTATAATCTGTGTTTGTATAAAACGAGAAAGAGAAAAAGGCAAATGAGAACTGGGCAGGGGAATATTTTTATTGTATAATTATAAGTGTATAGGATGAATATATATGTATTTGCATGTGTATATACAATTTTCTCTCGCTTTATACAAACAGAAACACAATTTATACAATTTTGTTGTATAAAGCAAGAGAGGCGAGCACAGAGGGAGCGAGCGAGAAAGGGAGAGTGACGAGCGAGAATTTGTTGGGAGAGAGGCGACTGGCAAACGTTTGCTACGGGGAGCAATTAAATCAAACAGTAGCTACTCCATTTATTTTAGATTATAAGTTTGCTATTTTGTACAATTATCCCTACTATAAATAAGTGTGTATCTAAATTATTAACTCCTAAACGAATAAAATTTTTATAAGTTACCCATAAAATTGTTAAGTAATTACCCAAAAACAAGCCCATTTGGAAATAGAATTGGCCCATAAAATGATGGGTAGAAGCCCAATCCTATTACCCACCTATAAGCACGATAAAAACGGATTGTTGGTGAACAATTAAGAGAACGCCCAAACACGTGTCAAAGTGTGGTAGGTCCTTCAAGTCTACTTTTTCTTTTTCCGTAAGTCTACTTTAACGTTACAAACCGACGACCTTGATAAAAAGCTCCCACGAATAAAGGGAAATTATTTTTTTTATTAAAAATAAAAAACCAAAAAGCGTGGGGCACGTGACGGAAGATGCACCTCCCGTTAGAGTCGTGATTGTAACAGTACAAATACGATGTCGTACCCTCATCCACTAAACGGTAAGAAAGTTAAATAAATTACAGAAAATGACAAAATTAAATTTCATTTTAGATAAATTTCATGTGCATTTACATTTACGTCCAACGTCCCACACATGAGAATCGGATCAACACCTTATCCGTGTCCCACTTTTTCTATAAATACTCTTTCATACTCTCCCCATTTCTTTGCTTCACTACAGGCATAGCGCTGAAAAAGTCTCAGAGAGAGAAAGCGAGTGAGTGAGAGAGAAGGAGAAAGAGGAGGAAGAGCTTGTTAGGTGTTCTTCATTTCGGGTTCATCGTAAGTTTCTTATTTTTGCTCTGTTTTTTTAATGATTTTTTGGTGTAGTATTGTTTGATTTTGCCTGAGAATTAGGTAGTTGTTATTTTTATCGCTTTTTTCGATAATTCTGTTGTAGTTCTTCAGATTTGGTTGTAATGCTAACGTAAATGGTTGTGTGAGAGGAAATTCTGTATGTTTGAGCTGAAATTGGAATTTTTTACTGTTCATTTTGCCCTTGTTTGGTCAGTTTGTACAGGATCTTTTGTTTTAGGTGCAATTTTAGGGATTTTTTTCGGTCGAAATTTTTTTAGGTGGAAAAGAAGGAATTCACCTAACCTAATAAAGAAATTCTTTTATGAAATACTTGTAAACAAACAATATTTCACTTATACGAAACAACAATGTAATTAGATTTGCTCTAGATGTGTAAATCAACAGAGCTAAGATTTGTTGCCAGTTAATTGTTAGTTTTCTGGTGCTGTTGACTGTTAATATACTACACGCCTTTTCCTTTCCATGTGAAGTTCTAATACCCTTCTGGTGAACGACTCCAGCTTGGGGGTGGGGGTAGGAATAGAGTTGGCAATTGGGTAGGTTGGCTCAAATTTGGGTGGGTCAAAACAACAAACGGGTCAAGATCCAATCCAATCTTGGGTTGGGCCAAAATAACAAATGGGTCAAGACATTGGGCTGGGTCCAAACGGGTCAAGTAATGGATCATAACCCAACCCGCTCAATTTTTACCAAGTTTTAATTGTTCTTTCTAAAAATTTTAATATATAATAATTTACTTATTTTAATCATGGCTTATGTATAATATATCAAAATAAGAATAAAGTCTTCTGAAAATATTTTGACAAGATTTTTCATTAGTCAATTTTGGCTACATATGAACCCAATTTTTAATGGGTCGGGCTGAAATGGGTTAAACTAATAAATGGGCGGGTTATTTTAAGTGGGTTGGATGGGTTGGGTTTAATTTTGCCACCGAAGCTTGTTTTGAGTCTCCACTAGCAATTGCTCGAGTTCTTTAAAGATAAGCTTTTTTATTTTATATTTCTTTACTGAGGTTTGCTTAGTCACCTAAATATTGCTGTTCAGTTTCCATAGGAAAATATTTTAAGATGGTTTTAGTCCTTTGAAACAAATAATTATATTCCGTGATCCACCCACCAATCTTGACGGATCTTGTTTGTCAAGTCTGCAGAGCATCCGGGGCAAGGCGAGTGGGGTGTGGATATCTTCTCAAACTCAAGTTTTTTGATTAACTGAACAATGGAGGTACTTGGAAAATCTATGGTAGCAGTGCCTACAAATGTTATATATCTGTCAACTATTCTTGGCCAAGATGGCCCAAACCCTGTTCACAAGTGTGATTGGAAATGTGAAAATGAACATGTGTGTGGGAACATGTTCCGCTGCCGTCTAACTGGGCTGACACACATTTGTGACAAAAACTGTAACCAGCGAATTTTGTATGATAACCATAACTCTCTTTGCAGAGTTAGCAGACAGATTTTCCCTTTAACACAAGTTGAAGTGCAGGCTGTGAAAGGTGTACGGAGGAAGTTTGATGCTGATAGTTCCCCTTCTGATAGCTGCGCCTTTAAGCGCAGAAGGGATGCACATTTCCACCCATCACCATTTGAGAGATCTTTCACTGCTGTTAGTCCCATTTGCAGTCAAGTTGGAGAGGGCATGGACTTGAACTAGATATAATAAATTTCCATGCTTTTGTCTGTTTAATTTTACTTTCTTTTTGGACTGGATTAGGAACAATTTCATAATTTCCATGGCAGACTAGATTGTCTTGCCATTTTGTAGGAGGACTTATATTCTACAATCCTATGGACTGTAGCTCTTTATAACTGTTTAGGAGTAACAATATTATGTCTGCAAACGCTGATATGCGCCTGAGTTGATGTCACATGAAGGCTTTAACTATATATAGTGCAGCATTTTGTATAACCTCTATTTGGTTTCTGTCTAGTCACTTTATACTTAAGTGGTTACAATTATACCTTTTTGGGGTTGTCGAACATCTGTATTGGCTTGCTGGACTTATATGACTCTACTAATCACTGTGATCAACTCTGGGAGGTTTATTGGAATCCAGTCAGTGGAACTATATACTTTGTTTCCTTTCCTACAGGAACTTGCCCTGTCAGATGAAGAACACACTTTTCAGTGAGCTCATTAAAGCTCGCCTACTTTTATGTCTTTAACTCTCTATTTCTTTGGCAGGTTTTGGAAGAAAGCACAGTTTTATTTCATACTGTTGCACTAGTCTATTCTTAATTCAGTTTGTATTTGCTTTTTGAATTTGTTCATGTAAAGTATCCTAAAATGGTTTTACTTTTGCAGGAACTCAAAAACATTTACAGTCAGGAGAGTTGAGATATAGCTTATTTTGTTGATGTTTAATCATCTGTCTTATTCATTACCAGCAGAATCATGAGTTTCTAAACTAAGTTTGTTCTTTCTTATTCAACAGATCCGCGCTCTTCCACGAGTTCTAGACTTCGAACAAATAGAATCAGCTATAAGCCTTGAACTCTTGAACAGGGGTAGGTCTGAGGAAGAATCTAATAGCTGCCAAATCAATTGGTGTTTTGTATATCCACGCTGAAGTGTGACTACCCTGCAGTAACATTGTGAGTAATACAGTCCAATATCATGTCTGATCATTTGAAAGCAAGGTCCTTTTCTTGGAGTCAGAAATCCGGTGTTTACTTCCACCTAGAAGTATCTGCTTTTTCTGATAGGGTTACCTGAAGAGGAATCTTTAGCAGCCAAATCAAGGGGTGCTGCTAAACCACTTAAAGTTACTAACCTGTTGTTCAATTTGGCTCCTCTGTTATTGCAAAAGAAAGGATCCTTTTTTTTTTGAAAGTGCTTGATGATGACAGAGAAGTGTCAAGACTTTCTGTGTTCTGAAAATTAGCGGCTCTTGTCATTTGTGCCTTGCTGCTGCTCATTTCGACTTCATCAGAAAAGCTACACTTGTTGTACGTTTCCCATTTTCTTTGTGCTTTGAATTCTAAATTGGCGCTCAATGCATCATTTGTTTATATGCCTGCTATCTTGCTACTTTTCAGGATGGCGAATTTTCAAAATGTATGACAATGACAATACAAAGTCAGTTTTCTCACTTTCACAGCTTTGCACTTCCCACTGAAATGTCATTCTAGGAGAATGAGACCACTCGGAGAAGACATCTTTGTCAATTGTATATTTGGCAATGGAAGATCCGTTGCAACAAAGCTCCCTTGAAGGCTTCCTTTTTCACTTGGTTAATGAGTAAGGAAGCATGCCGTCACACAACCTAACCTACAAATAATCCGTGAAGACTTGCTTGTTTTGGAATAATATCATACCCCTTACCAGTCTCCATCGGTTGCTTGCAGTGTAGATTGAAAGAATACAACAGGAATTTATG
Organism: Solanum stenotomum; assembly: GCF_019186545.1. Classification (NCBI taxonomy): domain Eukaryota; kingdom Viridiplantae; phylum Streptophyta; class Magnoliopsida; order Solanales; family Solanaceae; genus Solanum; species Solanum stenotomum. Next base: position 15,888,865 of record NC_064284.1, on the reverse strand, counting down.
TAGGCAAAACAAAAAACTTTGCCTTAAACATAGATGCATTTCTTTACTAGTTTTTTTGGTGCAAATTCAACATTGTACATAATGTAGATGCAATGAATGATCGGATTGAGGATTTGCAGTCTGTACTTATCCTTATAAGACTTGCTCTCTGCAAACTTGCCATTTATTCCCAAAAGGAGAATACATCTTTTTTCATATATTAGCTACTTTCTAGATCATCTGGTGATCTTATGCTGCTCTCATGTTTAAACATTTGCTGGTTTTTGATAGTTAAAAAAACAAAATACTCGACAGATGGATAATGGGAGTTCATCTACTATAATTGTGCTAGAGTCGAGATGTTTTGTTTAAGTTTGCTGGTTTCTAAATTTTTCTCCTCTCTTTCAGTAAATTAGCAATATGTATATTTTTATTTCTGTTGATAGAGATGGTGAGTTGATTATGGTGCCAGTCCAAAACTACCTCCATTATAATTGGCTATTGGAATTTGGAGTTAGTTGGATCTGACAACATCCACTAAGTTACAGTGAAAGCAAAAAGAGAGGCCATTTATTTCAAAATCGAAAAAAATGGGAAAAGTCCTTCCTTCTCAACCTAACACACGAGCTTAGCTCCGTGAAAGCTATTTTCTCATTAAATAAAAGGAAGCTACCGTTGGTAAAGAAAATTAATTAAATAAACGTATAGACCGTGTCTGTGTACTAGCCCTTATGTTGATTTTATTTTAGGCGAAATGGTCTGAAGGCATTATACTTGTATGCGTTTGTATTATAAGCCATTCACTCAACACTGTCATCTAAATTTTTAAATTCGTCAAAACACTATATTTTAAATCTTTTTCTCATATCCAACCTCTTACACATGTAATTCTATGTCATTTTTAATGACATGTAAGAAATTAAATATTAAAAAATTAACAAAATAGTCTGATTAACCCTTATATTTGTATGGATTTGTATTATGAACCCTCTTGCTCTATACTTTGTCAACTGAACCCTTAAACTTATTAAAACACAATATTTGAAACTCATATGACCATTGATCAAACCTATGTGGCATAAATATTGCTGAGTTGGAGAAATATGGACTACACTCGCTTAAAAACGCGTCAATACACTATATTCTATTCAAAAACATTATTTTTTTAGAAAAGAGAAAATGGCCAAATGACCCCCCAATCTATAACCGGATTTCCAACTACACACTTATACTTTACGGGGGTCCTATTAACCCCCTGAGCTATTTTAAAGTGGAATTATTTCCTCCCTGAAATGGCATTACCATGCATCTGTCTTGTGGTGAAATACACGCACTTGACACATGTATTTCATCATTTAATGATTTTTTTTTTTTAAAAAAAAGTCTCCTCCTTCCTCTTTCTTTCTTTCCCAATCATTTCTTCAACCCTAACTATACTAAACACCATTTTTTACCTCCATAAAATTATATATCTCTAACATTTTATAAAAACGAAAATTCAACTCACCTTTTCATCTACTCTGAATCTCTAAAGTCTAGAAGATAGCGATCCTAATTAATCAAATCTTTCATCCAACTAATTCAACAATTTTCCACATTTTTTTACATTTCGTTCGATTTTCTTCCTTGACAATTTCAGATACACATTAAATGGGTCATGAACATTCGAGATCAAATTCATCCCTTGAAGATTCCGCCGACAACTCAAAATAATCGCGGATGAGAAGACCAATTTGTAACACCAATTTGAGAAACCTCTCTCTCTTCCCCATTCTTTATTATTTCTCCCTCTAAAATTTTCATGATTAATTTATAATTTGAGTTTTTGATTTTGATTCTTCATGGATTTTAGGAGAACATGTAGGATCCTTCTTTCAAAATGTAGAAGAAATTGTTTTGTTTTAGTTTCTTTTATTAAGTTTGAAAATATTTTTTAAATATACAATTACTTCACTTTGATTTTGTTACTCTTGAATCCATCACTTTAAAAAAAATTAATTAAGGGGTATGTTTTTTTAAAAAAATAAATTTAATTTGTTAGATATGTTCTAAATAAGTTTATTGAAAAATTATTTATTCATTAAATGCATTGTTGTTGATAATTTTTATTTCAAACATCCATTGAAAAAACTTCAACAATGATAATGATGAAAAATGTTGTATAGATAAATAAGAAGAAAGAGAAAGAAAAAAGAAAATTAGAAAAAAACGAAAATTTAAAAAAATAAATAGGCAACTCACTCTCTCAAAGAGAGTGAAACACACTCTTCATGCCAACTCAGCACTTAAGAGTTATTTATTCCATTTTAAAGTAGTTTAGGGGGTAATAGAACTCCCGTGGAGAATAAGTGTGTAGTTGAAAATTCGGTAATAGGTTGGGGGGTCATTTGACCATTTTCTCTTTAGAAAACAATTTTTTTTAAATTAAAAAAATCATTTCTTCATT